>NW_010308860.1:0-18358 GCF_000700745.2 Antrostomus carolinensis
TAATAAAAAAAATATATATATATATAAATATTGCTTGTTTTATTCTTTCTGTTTGCATCAGTCTACAGTGGAAACAGGCACTGAAAGAAGAAAAACTCATTAACTGCTGTAGCTGGGAGGAAGTAATTCCCCAAGCCCTAAACCTTCTCTTGATGGGGGAGCTGGTAAATAGAGGAAAACTGATGTGGCAGGGGGGGGAATAGGGAGAGGGATCCGATAGAGTTGATCCAAGTAGGAAATAAGCAAATGCTTTTAAAGAGCTCAAACTCCTTCAAAACACTCCACTTAAAAAACTTAACATTAGTAGCTGTGCCATAAACGAGGAGTGTCTAAGTGCAAGAGAGTTTATGGGTGATATCCTCTCTCCCTAAAACCCTCAATGCCTTCAGTGTGGCACACAGAGGAAGTAGTTCCTCAACTAAAGGCATGGAAAGCTAAAATGTTGCTATCCAGTCAACCTCTTTAAAGTAACTCAGGAGCTATTCCTTGGCAAAGGGAGCATGGCAAGAGCAGCTCCCAAGAAGCAAACATATGGGAGGAAGGCTTGTTTTAGGTCTGACAGGGTGCAGCTAGTCACCAAACTCACCAGTAAGAAAAGGGACCATGTACGTCACCCACCCATGTCAGAAACCACAAACTCTTGTAAATGGAGTTCATTAATATGTACATACATATCAGGAGATTATATATAAAATGCATTAATATAAAGGCCAAAGTGTATAAGTTTCTCTACCAAAAGGATAAGAATGACTGGGGAAGGAAAGAAAAGATTAGTCAGAGCTGAGCCATGGGAAAAAAATAAAAAACCAAACAACCAAACCAACAGGAAAAGAAATCCCAAACCCAACAGTTAATCTTAAATTCAATTCAGCCTCACACTCGTATTTCAAGGATGACAGCCAGTGGGACTAAAACTGCAACTTAGCTGGACAACCTGAAAAAATGTACTTACAGGCTGGTATAGAAGAGGATACTTGAAAACATTGAAAAGTTTATTCAATTCCTACCAAAAAGGTAGTATATAGTTAGTAGCAAGATGTCCAAAACACACGTTTTATGTCTTTTGCTGAAGTTCCCAAGACATCAAATCACAAATCCAGCACTGTCAAACCTGAACCATTCAAGCAGCTCCAAGGAACATAGTGATAAAGACTCCATTCCTTTTTTTTTTCTTTTCCCCCTGAAGTATCACAGTGTTAGTTTCAAATGCTTTGAAATTTAACAACATAAACATAACACTAAAAAAAAAAAAAAATAAATCACACTCCAAGGATGTTTTACTTCACTTGAAAATTGAGCTGCTTCATAGTTAAGATTTTTCAAGTAGCCCTTCTTTTTCACCTCAAATTCTACAGGCTTTATGCATTAAATTATATGACCCAAAATCTACAAATCCACACACTAAATAAAACTCCATGTGTGCTTTCTGTTTCTGCTGCCATTCTGGGCCTTCTGCATTAAAAGCAAGTCCAGGCAAGAGTGAAATGCACACAAATGTACTCCCAGTTATTACACATGACTCTTCTCCACCTCTAAAACTGAAAAAAAGAGAGGGAAGATAAAATTCCTGCTATCCCTCAGGAAATCCATACTCTGAGACATCATTTGTCTCCTGATTGCATTACCAGGCATAAAACCTGCTAGGAATAATCACATATACAAATTACATTTTTTACTGTTACAAATACTTACTCATATGATTGAAATTTACCTTCCAAGAACATTTTTCCACAGTATTCAGAAGTCCTGTAATAACGTATGAATAACTAGTGGTAAAAAGGAGTAGTGTTCTGTTTATTGTATTCTGAGTATTTTGGAACTAAGCTACTATTATCTTTTATCATGAGCAGCCTTTTTTTGTTTATTTTTCTTTTCCATTCTTTAAGGCTACTTCTATACCCATGAACTGAGCAGCACACCAGGGTGCAGGCCCAGGCACTGGAATGCTGCTAAAAGTGTATCTGTCTTGCTTTTGGATCAAGGTTGACTAAGAGATTCTCAATCCGAGGACAGACAGGAACAATGTGACAGTAAGGAAGGGTCTGGGATAATTTCCCAGGTATGAGATAGCTCATATGTGCTCCCCCTGCCGCCTGTTTTGGGGAGTAAGGAAACCATAACATGGATACAGCCAGACCAGGTCATTGGCCTCACCAACAAAAAGAGACTGGTGTATTTGCTCTACAACCACAGATGTAACCAGCTCACGGCAACAAAATTACATTTGCAAGTCCATTTTTATTCACAGGAGCATCCAAGTGTGTGCTTGAAGTTAAGCATGTCTTTAAGCATTTCCAAGAATAGGTTTAATTGAGGCTTCAATGTTTCTTCCAAAGTAATTGGGACTTTTGCTTAAAGATTCATTCTCATGTCAACCCTTAAGTCTAGCATCTTAAAAAGAAAGTTAATTAAATTAAAAAAAAAAAAAAATCACAGAAATTTCTCTGGGAAAACACATTTTTAAAAGGTGTCAAGTGAAAAGATCCTACCTATACTGGAAATGAACGCACAGTTAAGAAAAGTCCTATTTTTACTGGAAATTAATGTGACTAAAGGTGTTTGTTAAAACAAAATTAAAAAAAAAAAAAAGCTTCACATTAAAGAAAGAAAAAAAACCCAAAAGTTTGATTTCCCCAAAAAGGTAAGAGAGAAAGATGAAGGTCAATTGTACAGGTAAACTGTCAGTTTTCCCCATTATTTCATAAACCCAATGTCTCAGCAACTCAGAAATTATTTTTCTTTAAGTTGATCCCCAAAGGGCTGGTCTCTGGGAAGGCTGAGGTAAAAAACACTTGAGTAGGCAGTGTGGTTAAGCATTTTACAAAAGATTGAAGAGTTCAAACAAAAGTTTTTAAAACAAGAAACTTGCCTATTTTACAACCAACTACTCTGAGAAGAGTATGCCTTCACCTTTCTAAGACTACCACATCTAAGGCATGGTCTCTCCAACTGCAACCATAGGACAACTGCCATGCTCAGAGGAGCCTGGGATTGACAACACCTCAGAAATGCTTAGAAGAAATATAACCAAAAGGAGAAGCAAATGTCAGGAGCTGGCCTGAGAAAGGGAAAACTCAGAAGTCAAATAATTCATATTGAGCACCCATGTTTGGGGGTACTGCTCTTCCTTCCAAGTGACTTACTGAAATTACTTAGCATTTCCATTATGGTTTTCACCTGAGGACCTGAAAGCTCAATAGATATGACAAAATTTCTCTCAACTGTAGGGGGGGGGTGATAAAATCAAAACAAGCAAGAAAGTTCGCACCAAAGATCAGTCTGTGACACAGCTGGTGCCAGAGGACCACAAAATGCCGATTGCCTAACCACTGCAGGCCAACAACCAGTACCTGACACACTTATTTACTTCCTTCTTCTGAAAAAAATCTCTTTCAGACTGAAAAGGTTTGTTTTGTGATAACTTTATGGTTCATAAGGACAATACAGCTGCCAAGAAACATAACAAAGCCTGGTCCACTGATCAGAACAGGAGTAACAACAACAAAAAAAGGTTGTGTTATCTGACTATTAATTCTCTGCTTTGAGAAGCCAAGCAACTATTTCCATTTGAGGTGTATTTCAGATTGAAGTTATGATCACTTGGTACAGAAATCTCCTGACACTTCTTCTGCTCTGTTTTAGGACTTTTCACAGCAATCTTCAGGAAAAAGCCCACCCTGTTAACTTGGGTTATGCAAATCTGCTGCCATTTTTATTTTACTACTAGACACAAAGCAACAACGTAAAAATTAATCTGGCCTAGTCATTTTCCCATTCTACTTCAGTGTCTGTATCCAGTAACTTTAAGTATACTAATTAATTACTGATAGTAATTTAATGTGAGTTTATTCCTAGGTTTTGGGTTTTTTTTTAAACCATCTTTTGGTAGGGTTATCATTCTGCTACCCATAGCCTAACTCACTCCTATATTTCACAAGAGCTTTTTATTTCACATCAAATGGCAGATTACCTCCTGAATTGTCATTACTGAACAAGGTATGTCCGCCAAGCTCTTTTAGTTATGGACTAATTCACAGATATGTCAAATGACATAAGGAAACTAAAAAAAAAAAACAAAAACCCAAAGTCTTAGTACGGGCTCAAGTTCGGATGCCAAAATATGCCCCAATGCATAAGATACATGTACTTTTGCTCAATGTTAATAACCAAGATTACCAACAAATACTTCTAAGGAAAGCAGAAATCGTTGCAGAACTCCAATGATACATGGCAAATACAGTCTCTACACATTTTACATGTGTTTCTGAAATGTGTCAAGGAACTACTGAGAAAACCAGGAATTTTAAGATGATATTCATAATATATAATCATCCATCACCTAGGATGCTCTTATATAGTGCTTAATCTCTTGTTCTGAATTTGCCAGGGGGTTTTGCCAGTAAGTTACTCAATTCTCTTCTGCTCCTGCAATTATTTTTGTTAAATACTTTTATACCACTTAGTATTTCTCCAGCTTGTGAGTTTACTTAAATCAAGATATTTTAAACTTTCATTGCACAATTCTATCAGGAAGTACAGATACTGGAAAACTATTTTCAGAGTTCAGATGAACTTTCTCATAGACCACAAAATACAATTGCTGAATTTTGATGTATTTCCTTGCTTTATCAGACATATCAGTCTGAGTCAATCAACACCAACTTGCTTGATTTTTCCCTAAACAAACCCTACACACACACACAAAAAAAAAAAAAAAAAAAAAAGAGAACAGAATCAGTCAAACAGAATACTTTTCTAGCTTCCACATGGCTACATTCTCCTTTGTTTTTGGGGAGCACAATGCTGCACATTATGATGATGCATAGTTGACATCAATACTTTCCATTCAGGATATAAATCCTACTTTCTCCATTGTTATTGATGATAATGAAAACAATTCTATTTTACTTGCAAGAAAACTGTCTTGCTACAGGCATGAGAAATGTTTTACTACAGATTTTGCTACAATGTGTGTTGTTATTGTACATGACTTAAATTACATGACATAAGCATTTTATAGAATAAATTCTTCCTTACATCTGTACTTCTCTTCCAGGAGGCCCTTAGAAAGAGACATCAAGCCAATTTTCAGGGACTGCACTCGAATTTTTCCAGTTCGGCCACTGAAATTATAAAGGTAAGACAAATTAATACAGTTTAATTTCATTTCATTCCAAATCAAGTCTATTCAAAATGTCATTGGTGAGTCCTACTTCAAATATACTTAAAATCTCAAAACAAATTAACACCACAAATCATATTAAAAATGCTTCCCTTACAAAAGCTCATCTCATCTTCTAAGTGGTTACATGTCAAAACACTTCGTATTGCTCTAAAGGGCAGATATTTAGCATTGTGAAGCTCTCAACATGATTTAATAATGTGATATACGCAGAAAAAACTACATGAACATGCACTAGGAAATCCTGTTACCCAGTGTAAAATCCAAGGACTGCAAAATAAAACCAAGTTTTCATATCACATTAATGAATTCATTTTTTTTTCACTTCACAGAATCACAGAATCACAGAATATTAGGGATTGGAAGGGACCTCAAAAGATCATCTAGTCCAATCCCCCTGCCGGAGCAGGAACCTAAATGAAATTACACAGGAAGGCGTCCAGGCGGGTCTTGAATGTCTCCAGAGAAGGAGACTCCACAACCTCTCTGGGCAGCCTGTTCCAGTGTCTGTCACCCTCACTGTAAAGAAGTTTTTTCTCAAGTTTAAGCGGAACCTCCTGTGTTCCAGCTCACACCCATTGCTCCTTGTCCTACCATTGGGCATCACTGAGAAGAGCCTGGCTCCATCCTCCTGACATTCGCCCTTAACATATTTGTAAACATTAATTAGGTCTCCTTTTATGTTTAAAATGCTCTGATATACATGTGTACCAGGACATAAACAGTCAACATGCAGTAATTAAATGCTGTAGAGCTGTTGTTCTTTTTAAGCAATGTGACTTCAGACTCATCTTGTCCAACCTGGAAAAAAACAAAACAAAACAAAAAACCACCAAAAAAAACATCCAAATCCAAAAAACCTCACATATCAAACCTTAAGCAACTTGAGAACAGATGAGTGGGTACCAAAGGAAGTGATTTTAAACTTGCAAGACAAGCACTGTTCAAAACCATAAAACCAAAAGCAATAAAACCAGGGAACATAAAAAAGGAAAATTTTAAAGTTCAAAAGATAAGTGCAGAAACATATTCTTAAAAGATTTTATGATACCTTCTTTCAAACACTAAAAAACACCATGCACTTTGTCTTTAGATGAGACATGGCAAACAAATCCTAATAACAGTAGTTAAATTGTATATATTATACATAAATCCCTGCATTTAAGGTTAGCTGGGTCCTTTACCAGCAAGTAAGACAATGCCAAAATTAATATAACTCCAAAAATTACTGTGGTTCATTCTGTCATGCAGAAGTAATATATCCTTTAATTACTTCTCGAGTGGTTATTAGATATCTCTTTCTGTCCTATCCATTCAACATATGGTCTGCTGTCTGATTTACTTCACAGATGTTGTGCTGAATACAAAATTATTAATTTACTTCTGGGCTCTCAGTAAATTAGCTAAGTGCCTTACAAATATTAATGCAACCATCACCTAATCTAGTGAGACTAGATAGTATTATCTTCTCTATTCCACAAGCTGCAACAGAGGTACAGAGAAATTATTGCCAAATTAATAAAAAATGTCCATTATTTTTACTGCCTACTTTGAAAATCAGGACCCAATTTTCCAGAATGTTATAAAAGTGCCACCTATTTTATACATTCAAGCTTAGCTTCAAATTACCTCTTTCAATTACAGACACTACATCATTCTGGCATACCTTAACGTGTAAATGGCTCATTTTGCAACCTTGATAAAGTTCTTTTGTCATTCTTTCCTGTGTAGGTTTGTCTATGTTTTAACTTTGTATTCAATGGAAGTACAAAGCAGCAAATTTATTTGGG
The DNA here is from genome assembly GCF_000700745.2 of Antrostomus carolinensis. Taxonomy (NCBI): domain Eukaryota; kingdom Metazoa; phylum Chordata; class Aves; order Caprimulgiformes; family Caprimulgidae; genus Antrostomus; species Antrostomus carolinensis. Next base: position 6,973 of record NW_010308860.1, read on the forward strand.
TTTAATTTCACTCAGGATTGACTACAGCATTTGTTTATTCAAGGCATAAATTCAGAAAAACTTTCATGGTCATGGCATAAATGTGGAGACTTCAAACTTCTCCAGATTTCAGCAGATTGTTACAGGGAGTGTGCAAAAAGCTTCCTCTACACAAAAAGCATTTCCTCAATAAATTATAAAAAATAATGTCAAAACCTGCAATGTTACACTTTTCTGAAGAGCAACATATTTCCCCCCTAGCTTTTTTCTTGGAAATAGCTAAATACTAGCACTGAAATTATATATACAAGTAAAAAAAACCCCTCCAAATCTATAGTCTTTGTATCATTGACACTTCCAGTTCAATGGTTTAAGTTTTCCCAGCTTAGAGAGTCACAAAACCACTGAAGTTGGAAGGGACCTCTGGAGATCATCTAAACCAATGCCTCTGCTCAGTCAGGTAGAACATGTTGCTCTGGATTGTATCCAGTCAGGTTTTGAATGTCTTCAAGGATGGAGGCAGCACAGCTTCTCTGGGCAACCTGTGCCACTGTTGATCACCCTCACATTAAAAGAATCTTTTTCATATATGCTTAAATAGAATTTCCTGTGTTTCAGTTTGTGCCCACTGCCTCTTGTCCTGTCACTGGGCACTACTAAGAAGACCCTAGCTCCATCTTCTCTGCTGCTCCCTTAAGGTATTTATGCACATTGATAAGATCCTCCCTGAGACTTCTCCAGGTTGAAAAGACCCAGCTCTCTCAGCCTCTCCTGATACATCAGATACTCCTTAATCATCTTCGTGGTACGCTTCACTGGACTTGCTCTAATTTGTCCATGGGGAGCCCAGAACTGGACCCAGCACTCCAGATGTGCCTCACTGGTGCCGAGTAGAGGGGAAGGATCACCTCCCTACACCTACTGGGAAATCTTTTCATAATGCAGCCTGGGAAACTGTTGGCATGCTTTGCCATAAGCGCACGTTGCTGGCTCACGTTCAGCTTGGTGTTCACCAGGACCTTCAGGGCCTTTCCTGCAAAGCTGATTCCAGCCAGTCATCCCGCAGCCTGTACTGGTGTATGAGATTATTCCTCCTCGGGGTGGGGGTGGGGAAATGGCATTTCCCTTCACTGAACTTCATGAGGTTCCTGTTGTCCCCTTCCTCCAGCCTGTCAAGGTCCCTCTGAATGGCAGCACAACCATCTAATTGTGATGTATGTACAAACATCTGAAAATCAAAGTCTTACAATAGAAATGTTCAAGAACCTTTTTAATGCTTCAATTCATACAGAATTTATGGGTCAAGTATTTAGAATTAAGTGCCAGCACACTATTCAGATGCATTTTATAGCAATACAAGTATGCTTGTCATTAAAAAATCAATTGATAAGACTACTTCAAGCAGCTCAGATATTTTTCACTCTGATCTTGATGAAGGGAACTCTGAACGATTATACCTCTATTAACCTGTTTTAGAGCAAACTCATCCATTCTCGGTCAATACAACAGTGAAAGGCAGTATAAAAATGGCACATTATTGACCTCTGACCTATCTGCAAGTAAAAAATTGCAAAACCATTACAGCTGCTTCTCAGAAGCACTGTTCTTGTTTACTAAAACCCATTTGTCCCTCTGGATATATCTGAGCCCTCTTACCCCAAGCAATACAAAGTTTAAGGATTCATTGCCCTTATAGTGTGATGCTGACATTCTTCTCCTTCCCCAGGCGAGTGGGAATTTTATTGCTTTAGTGCAGAAGGGGAGAGGAAAGAGACATGAGGGGAAGGAGGAAAGAAAGAAATCCTTGGGTTTGTAGCTGATTCTGTTGTCTGTACATATGCACCAGGCAAGCTCTGGCCAATATGTCTCAGATATGATCCCCCTCTTGCACCTTCATCCACTGTCAGTCAGGAAGTGGCACAGAACCTAGAAGTAATGCAACTTTAAAACCTGCCAAAGTAAGTGTCAAAAAGAAAAGGTACACATTATTTCCAGGCATGGTAAGAGAGTGTGCTGAAAGCACATACTACAGGAGAGGACTAGCTTAGTGGGGAATCAGCCAACTAGATCATTTGGTCAAGGGAGGGTACCATGTTGCACAGGTAGAGAGGATGGAGCACATGCAACTTTGTTGCAAAGTTTGGACTCTCCATCCAAGCAAAGAGCAACCATTCAGGTCTTTCAGAGAAATAACACAGCTGCAGAGATTTATATATAAAAACTAATGACTGGCACTACTGTCCAATAACATAAGCAAATGAAGGAAAAAAGGGTGAGATAGAATGGCTGTAGTATCAGAAGAGAAAGGGAGAATACTTTTATCCCTTATCTCACTACAGGAGATACAGGAATTAAAGGACGCAGGAGAGGGAGGGAAGAACAGATAACGCACAGATAACATGGGCAACAGACGTGAGTCACGCCTTGTGAGTTCCCTTGCAAATCCCGTAACAACTGAACTCCAAACAAACAAAACAGCTATGATTCCAGAAGGCTGTGCTGCCATTCAATGAGACCTGGACAGGCTGGAGAGTTGGGTAGAGAGGAACCTGTTGAGGTTCAACAAGAGCAAGTGCAGAGTCCTTCACCTGGGGAGGAATAACCGCATGCACCAGTACAGGTTGGGGGTTGACCTGCTGGAAAGGAGCTCTGTGGAAAAGGACCTGGATGTGCTGGTGGACAGCAGGTTGGTCATGAGCCAGCAGTGTGCCCTTGTGGCCAAGGAGGCCAACAGTATCCTGGGGTGCATTAAAAAGAGTGTGGCCAGCAGGTCAAGGAAGGTTCTCCTCCCCCTCTACTCTGCCCTGGTGAGGCCACATCTGGAGTACTGTGTCCAGTTCTGGGCTCCTCAGTTCAAGAGGGACAGGGATCTTCTAGAGAGAGTCCAGTGGAGGCCACAAAGATGATGAGGGGCCTGGAGCATCTGCCATACAAGGAGAGCTGAGAGAGCTGGGACTCCTCAGCCTTGAGAAGAGAAGACTGAGAGGGGATCTTATCAATGTCTAGAAATATCTGAAATGTGGGGGCCAAATGGATGGGGCCGGGCTCTTTTTGTTGGTGGCTGGTGACAGGACAAGGGGCAATGGGCAAAAACTGGAACACCAGAAGTTCCAGACAAATTCAAGGAAAAATTCCTTTACTGTGAGGGTGACGGAGCACTGGAACAGGCTGCCCAGAGAGGTTGTGGAGTCTCAATCTCTGGAGATGTTCAAAACTCAACTGAACACTTTCCTGTGCAACCTGGTGTAGGTGAACCAACTTGCTTTGGCAGGGGGGTTGGACTAGATGATCTTCTGAGGTCCCTTTCAACCCCTGCTATTCTGTGATTCTGACCTCACTACATCAGGCACAAGCTGTGTGGAGCACTTGGGAATCACATAATATAGTTAAACACTACTCAGCCACAGGAACATCTCAGCTGCAAAACAGCATGCTCAATCCTAAAAATAACACTTCTCTTTCTGCTCAAACACCTAGGAAATTTAGTGACAGATATTAAAGCAGGGATAAAGTTATCTCAAGGTATGTTTTTCCAGGAAAACAAATTTAGCAAACTTTCAAACAATGTTCCATAATCATGCAATTGTCATATGCAAACTTTACTCCTTTCTCTAAGTAACATCTTCATACAGAGTTAGGACTCAAAACTCTTTTGACAGGCACACACAGTCTACACCATAGTCAAAAAAGAAGCCTGTGACACCTGTAAATTATAAATGTACTAATCAGGATATAATTAATATTAGATTGTTGAATATAAGCATACAAAACTATTGTTTCTAACAATGGTATGCAAGTATTCAGTAGCATCGCAATGGCATAGCCAGACACAATGTATAGCATTTTACCTAAGGATGTGAACAACATGAATGCCAAAGGGGCAAACAGTGGTGAGCACAGCTGCGCACAGGAGTTAGCCAGATAACAAAATTTGCCAGGCATTGGACAAGATTAAGTACAAGAGATTGCAAACAGACATACACAATAAGGATGACTGGCAAATCTACAGAAAACAAGATAAGCAGTATCAAGTCCAGAGTAAACCTTTGCCCCCCAGGGGTCGGGGACAACAGCATGAAAACCTCAGGCACTAGCAAGGAAAACCAGAGCAGTTAGAAGATGATCCCATTTCAGTTCTGACTTTTGTCAGAGAGCTCTCAAGCCTGGTCAATGTTGACACTACAGTTAAGGACTACCAATGTCAATACCAATCGGTTACCTACATAACCCAGCAGCAGGAGGCAGCCTTGTAGGTCTCTGAAGGTCTCCACAGATGCCTCCCCTTGATCAACCACAGAGGAGTCAAAGGAGATCATTTTGCTGCCCTACAGAGGAGAATATCCTTCCTAGAGGGCTTCTTAGTACCGTCACAGCCTGCAAAGCTGCTCCCACTGAGTCCTCTACTAATCAAGACAGCTATCATCAACACAGGGAACGCAACTGGAGTGCAAGCAGAAAATTTCTGTCAAAGCCAGAGCATAATGTTAAGGCTGACTGAATGGGTCTCTCATCCTTCCCAAAACTTCAGATTTTGCTGAACTTAACATGCTGGTAAGGCCTAGGATATTAACCCAACCTGGTGTTAGAATTTGCCAGCTGTATAGTGCAACAATAAATAACAAAGCTGTAATTCTTCAAGGGAAGCCTGGGCCATAGAGAATGATCATGAATGACAGCTTTGATCATATGGAAAAGGTTAGCATATGTGCAATACTATAGATACCCTTCTTAGACTAAGGCACCAAAGAAATTGAATTTAAGAGAACAGATTATTAAAAGTATCCTATTGCCACAAAAATCAAGAAAACTTAAAAGTTTCAATACAAGAAGTCAGATTAACGTTGCAAGACTTTAAAAACAATGGATGTAAAAGTTTCTTTATGGACACTGGGTAATTTTGATTGAAATTATGAGTCATCACCCACAATTAGTACATGTATTCTATATTATGTATAGCAGGCTTTAAAATATCTAGACCAACTCATTTCAAGGAAGTTGAGTTATTCCATTAGTACTGAAAGCTATCAGTCCATTTCATATAAACCACTTCTGGATAATTTAGCAAATTTGACAGAAAAATAACCACCAGCTATTGCTTTTGGATTATTTAAACACAGGCCTGGAAAAATGATTTTATAGCACAATTTCCTTCACAACTCTCATTGTAAAATCCAAACATTTATTTATAATTTCATTTTTAAAAAAATCTCTGGAGTAAGCAAAACAAGGAACTTTAACTTTGGAAAATGTTTACAGGGCAGATGTTGCTGCCTGGAACAACCTTTGAGTCCTTGAAGAAGTAAAAGCCATTGAGTAAATTTAATGTTTCTCTCCACTACTCAGCTTGAAGAATGAATCATTCCTGATGTGTCAGAAAATAGAACACAAGAGACTTGCCTACTATTTCTAAAAATAAATTGGTTCTTTTTAAGGGCCAAAGACATCTGTAGGCAAGTCTGAAGAACTACCCAGTTTGCCATCAATCTGTGAATCAGTAATTAAATCTCAGGTTAATAGTATGCAACTAACAGATGCTTTTTGTAGGCAGTTTAAGATTTGAAACATTCTGTATGTATAAAATCAGTGCAATAAACAGTGGAAATGCCAAGACATAAATTATCTCTTTCCTGAAGGCCAATTTAAAAAAAAAAAAAAAAAAAAAGGAAGCTCAAAATTGGGGCCTGTTCTTTCAGCTTTTTTTTTTTTCTAGAGTGGATTTGAAAAAGGAACAAGGAAACTAACTGTAAAAGGTAATTTTATTGCACAAAACCTTCATCCTCCATTTTTCAAAGTTTGAATAAAGATTAAAGTCTTTCATCAGCTTGAAGAATTATCTACATTAAAGCTTTCAACATAATAATCAAGGAGAAATGGGAGCAAGAGGAAACGTTATTGAAAGAAAGGTTTGTTGCTTACTACATGCATTTGAAATATGAACAGATTAAACAACTGACTTCTATCTGAAGTTAGGAAGCAAAGGAAAGCTGAAGAAAATGTAATGGATTTGTGGTCAATCTGAAAAAAAACCCAACCAGTAACTATAAAAAAATTCTCTGACATTATTAAGTCTCTTATTCTAAATAGTCAATAACATTTAAGTCAAGCAAACCACTTGATCTACTGTTCTATTTGCAAGTGGTATGTTTATTCATCTGCAATACAGAGCTCTGCAAAATAAAAATAATTGCAGGAAGAAGTCCCAGTCATTATTTGACGGGCTCTCCAATTTTCCAGCAGTAATGATGAGGAGCACAACTAACAGAAATGTCACAATATTAAATAGTAATATTCAAATGCCAAAGCATAATAGGTAGTCAGCACATAAACGATAAATGGTCATATGTACTCTGTTCCCTCCTTCCCTCTCCCCTACCACAATATTTAAAAGCAAAATAAAATAAAATAAATTATCCACAAAGTATAGGACTACTGGCATGCAATCCTCTGGGGGGTGGGAGAGCAAAAAGCTATGAACTATTAAAATTTGGCACTGATAAAGTGAGTGCATATAGTGAAGATAACACCTATATCAAGAAGTAACAGCTCTCTTTTGTAAAGCCAGGTATAAGAATTCCTATCATTACTCAAGAAATACTTTTGCTATTTCCATCTTCTAATGGGGAGAAAGGAAAGAAATTTGCTAACCAGCCTCATGTAGCTTAGGAATTCTGAGTCATAATTCTCTGTAGAGCTCTGAACTAAAACACATATTCAATTAGACACACTGAAGTGATCACCCCATGTATTGCACTACTATGTCTTTTGTCAGCCCCAGAAGGGCCCTGAAATGCCTTTGCTCAAGCAGTGTAAGGAGATACATTATAGGGAACAGAGAAGCTGATGGAGACCAAGTCTTTTCCCAGTTTTTACTACAGAAGGGAGATGAGAATAGTAAACACCACTAAGAAAAATAAGCAACAAACTCATGACTCAAAAGCACAACTAAATGAAAACATATTGATTGTAGGTCATGCAGGTTGATGTAATGTGGGGCAGGGCAGAGAGGTCAGAGTTCGACATTCAGCAGAAGAAATAAGTGTCTGGGGACTCAGAAAGGACTGGACAGAACCACAGGGGGCTGCTGGAGTGGACCTTTTCATGTCCTCCGAGACTCTGTGCTCTCTCTGGAAATAGCAGACGTGCATTTAAATAAACCCTCAAGTTCTTACTGTAAGCATCCCAAAACATTATTGAGACAAACTCGGAATCCACCAGGGAAATACAGCTTTGCAGTCAGGACGAGGGCAGGTGGATCACATAGCACCAGCACTCGGAAGTGATACAAGGCAGAAGCTGCACATGCTGGAATTGAGCCATGATCAGGACACCGCTGGGCCTCCAGAATCAGAGATGCTTTAGTGCTGAGACCAAAACAACCACCACTCGACAAAGGATTCAGGATAGGGAGCTCAGACAGGAATATGGCATGCAAGTAACTAAGTGTAAACTAGGTAACAAAACTGTCCCCACCTGTGGCAGAAATAGGATCCAGTATGAATAGCAAACAATCTGGGCAATTTGGAACACTTAAGAGTAAGAACACAGCTAATGCAGGGTATTCAGTTCTCTGCTCACATATACACTTCCTGAAACGTTCCCTTTCAATGTTTCTTTGGTAAGCAGTGTAATGTTAATTCGGTGTATCTAAGCAGGACAGCTTAAGAAACATGTAATTTCAAGCAACTGCTCTTTCATTACTGAGTCAAAATTATCAAAAGATGTGACTTTTTATTAAAGAACTTCTTAAGGCTTTATCATTTTTCTATTATCATGAACATTTCCTCAAGAAAGTAACTCAGAAAAAATATACAACAGTCATTTAAGTCCAGCATTTTTGATAAGTGACATGCAAATCTCACCAAGTCTGTCTCCACGGTTTATACTTTGCTACATTAAATTCCTAGAGTACACACTGTGAATAATTTATTTATTTATTTATTTTTACTTACCTATCATATACATTGAGTAGCCAGTTAAGACACATGTCTACACAGAGAGGAACATTCACCATATCTTTATGTTTCTCTTCAAGTCCACTGTAGATGGTAGTGAGACAGCTGATCACATCCTGTACACCAATCAGATGGTCATTTTGACTCAACTTGTGCTGTTTGAAAACTTCACTTGTTGTGTTCAGGTCCAACAGGTCCACTAAAAACAGGCAATTAAAAAAAAAAAAAAGGCATGAATATAGATGCTCAAGTACAGCATTCACAATACTTGTTCACGTGGCTAAGACACTTCAGACAATTAACCAAGTAGCAGCTTTGATTTAGTAACGTTATAGTGAAAAACTGTTCCGTTAGAAGTCAATGGCATTTTGGTACTATGTATTTAAAAAATAAATCAACAAGAACACCATAACAGCACTTCACCGCTCAGAAGAATATTAAAAAGGCTGATGAAGTAGTTTGTGTAATTAGAGGATCCTAACTTCAGATGTACGCACACTGGGAGTCCACTACCCTTAGAGCGTTCTCTGCATTTACCATAATGCACTATCCCATTAAATGAGTGGAACTTTTGATTAAATGTTAGGCAAAGCAAATTCTTAGGTAACAATGTTCTCTTAAATGCAGTAGGAATGTACTGAGCCCTTATTAACTCAACAGCAGTTGCTAAATTAAGGCTTAAAAGACAGGAGGGAGGGACACAGGGAAATTATTTATTGTCATTTTTCAGAACACAAAATGCTACGCTTTCATGAAAAATATTTTGATCTCCTTTATTACAGCATGCTTTCTATAAGCACCTAGTGATGCCATGGACATCCTCGAGGTGACAAAGATTTTGCCTCCAAAACCACACAAATGTGATTGGGATTGGAAAAAATGGCTTTTGCATGGTGAAAGTAAAAAGCTGTCAATGAGCTCTTCTAATTCCTTTTGCAAAACAAAGTGGGAAAGAGGAAACTTATTTTGGTGTAAAAAAAGGGAAAAAAATGTAAGTCAAGGGGTGGTATAATCCTCAGTGAAATTTTTTGTCAGAAGTAAGGACTTTAGCAAAAAAAATAGTTGCAATGTATCACTATGCTTGCTATAGGGTATACAACATGAAGCTGAAGTACATTCTGAGCTCCCACAGAGCTGTTTCTGGATAACCAGTAACACATTTACACTATAAATGTCATCTCTCAAACGAAATGAAACATGATAGTCTGAGATGTGTTGTAAATTGCTCCACACCGATAATATTAAGTAAGGACCCCAGAAGGGCAGCCTCTGCAAATCAGGTAAGTCTAGCTTGGGCTGGAAAGTAAGTACAGCAGAAAAAAGTAGGTGCAAGACAACACTAACCACTAGGAGCAATTCCATCAAGAACTCAATGAGCATCCACCAAAAGATAATGTTATAGGCCAAAAGATGGTTACATTCCAATCCCATTTCTTCAATCTACCTTTCCTAACATCACTGTAACATGAGAAACGGTACCTCACACCCCTTGCTTTTTCTCTACCTCACTGACACCTGTATATTCTGTTCTAACTTTACAGCATCAGACTTTATAGGATCAGGTTTTATGTGTGTTTGGTTTTTATTTTCTTTTTCTTTTTTTCTAAAAGCCCATCACTTGGGTTTGCAACCAAATGCCAGCCACATATTTACCAAACAGGCAGACTGCTAATTGCAGCAAAACACCTTGCCACTAGTTTGACCTGAGGTAGCCAAAGCATTTGGCAGTACACTGCAGCATAATCTTCTACAGTGGCTGGAAAACACATAATACACTGGAAAAGGCTTACAGGCATATTTAAAAACAAAACAAAACAAACCCACACCACAATGCAACACAGACTATTTTTTGAGGGGTGAATGGAGGGTGGTGAAGCCAGGTGCAAAACTATAACATGTCATCCAATCACAAACATTGCACTCAAGAGAGATGGCCACTTTTCATACTTTTCCTTCATTATCTACAGGGGGGGAAAAAACCCCCTCAAAATTAGTGCAACCAGTTTGGTGGAGGTATTTTTTTCAACTTGTTTTTGTAATGTACTTAATGGTTAGCTAAAAGCAGGTAAAGAGCTTCCTAAAACAGTCTGACAACACTGAAAACCTGTCCTTTTTAAAGACAGTGAAACTTGGAATGCTTTGGAATGCCAGAAATTTGTAGTCCACTTGGCTTGGCTTAGCATAACCGCCCTTGCACTGAAAACAGCAATTCACAGACACTGGAGTAAAGCCTGCTAACTTCACATCTTGATCTGCTAACTTCACATCACTCAGCACAGTTCAAGCAGATGTGACTGACTGACTCAGGAGCAAGTAAGGACATGCAGCTGCTAACAGCAAATCTGAGGCTGCTGTAACCCCCACAGCAAATCAGCAGGTATCACCAAGGAGCTTTTGTATTAGAAAGACCTTGTGAATGATAGCGTTTCCTGCAAAAAAATGGATGGCTGAGGGAAGCCTACATGGCTCTTGCTTTTAGTCCAGTGTGCCTTAATGTTAATTCCTTAGCCTTGTGCAGTTGATATTCCTATTAGCATTCTTGAATTTTAAATCACCTAGAGGAGCTCAGTGGCAGATACTCTGAAGTGATTGTTTTGTTGCCATTTTCCCTGCCAGTACTACCCTTCAGTATCCAGGGCAACATAATTTCTTGAAAATGAACGTGAGAATAAAATATTATAGTCCAGGCCTGGTGCTGCACAGCTGCCCAGTCCAACTGCAACACAGGATACTCTCCCTGGCCTCATTCTTCTTCTGCTACAGTGGAAGAGTGCTCTCAGTACATTCTCACATAATCTGAGAGAGAGAAGCTAATCAAGAATTTGTTTTTTCCAACCTGCAACCTTCCTCAGCTTCCTGCAAAATAAATACACATAGGTACATACACACATATATTGGTCTCTGCAGGAACCTACCTTCCAAAAAACAGAACAATTTGAAACATTACTCTACTTGCTTGCTTCTAAAGAGGGGTGGGGGGAAGTGGGAGGGAATAACTTCCCCAGAACCATCTTTTTTTGACACTTACTGAGTTAGAAGAGAGATTTGGCATCAGTAAGTTTTCCAAAGTATGGTTCTCAAATTACACACTCCTGAACCTGCTTGTATAGCACTAATACTGTGTTACCAGTCAAGTGCAAAGTCAAAATCTATCAGGTGCAAGTGGGACTGTGCATCCTGCTTCAGCTCTGCCCTTGGAGTTGTCACCAAAAAGGCCTTTGCAGTTATACACACAGAGTGGCTGTGACAGCAATTTGTCACATTTTACAGTTTACAATGATCTCATTTGCTAGTGATTTGTTTTGACATTTTCTTTGCTTTAGCACATAAGCCTTTCTGAAACATTCTGCATCCAAATACCTTTAAAAACCACCCACAATTAAAATTACAGGAAATGTGATGGAAGACTAAAGCAACTCAGACAAGAGAATGAATGGCTGGGCCACAGAAGATGA
>NW_010308860.1:18374-34315 GCF_000700745.2 Antrostomus carolinensis
AGCCCCCAACAACAAGCAAAAAAAAAAAAAAAAAAAGACAAGAAAATCATTCTAGACAGGGCTTAATCACTCTCCCCTTGATCAGAGAGGAGGTGCTAGCACATGATGTGTTTTGGCTATCTCAGCAGTCATTAACAGGACAGAAACAGGCCATCATCACAGTCAAAGGGAATTTGACCTGTTCCCTGGCAAGAAATAATCTGCTAAGCAAACAATGACAAAAGGAGCAGCATTGATTTTATTTTTGAAGGCAGTCTTAAAATTGTGCCAGATCATAATGAGTTGTGCAGTTGATATTCATAGATGTTCATAGACATTCTATGATGTTCATAGACAGAAAATTCTTGTAGCATTTAGCTTTGTGCATAGTCTTTCTTAAAAACTCACAATGTCGTGTTCTCACAAATTAAACCAATCCTTGGTCAAATATGTGCATTTAATAAATTTTTTTTTGGCTGTTGTTTCCTCCCATGAAACAGAGAGATGGACCAAACAGTTTCATAAAAAATGAGGCAGGTTTGATCTGTAGGGATGGCAGCTTTACTCCTGGCTCTTTCAAACTGGAATATTCTCCTTACTTCTTACTACTTCCCTCTGTCCTCTTTCCATTGCCCTCCCCTAAAACTGGAGACAATATTCACTTTGATAGGAGGATACATTTGAAACTTGTGAATGAGGAGAGCTAATCATTGTAGTTATTACATAAATTGATACATTTTGCAGTAAAAGCAAGAGCAGGAAGTGTGATCCTCCTCAAAGCTGATTAGAAGTAATGAAAGTGAAGTTTGTTCTATACAGTTCACTAGACAACCCATAAGACATAAGCAGCACGGTTAGCATCCATCCATCCAGCAGTTTGTTGGGTTTTTTTTCTTCACTTTTCCCTTGGGAGCAGCATGCACAAGTAGAATTTTAGTTTGTTTTCTGGTTTCTTGCTTTACTAGTGGTTTTCAGGTACATGTTGATGCATACTTTATACTCTGCACACTGATAAGCACAAAGCCCATGACATTCTCTAGTCTTGCTGGGGGATGAAACTACAGCCTTGGGTGTGACCGTATCTCTTGCACAGAGAAGCTCTAGGCTGTGCCAAAGAAATACAGTTTTTCTTTCAATACCATCAAACAATCTTTCAAAGGACAGGTTCTGCTTTCTTCCAAATGTAAGACCTTGAACCCAAGATCTTGAACTTGATTTGAAATTCTGTGAGAAGCCAGCATAGTATATGAAGAAGTGGCGAGAGGTACTCTCAAGAGCCCGTCTATGCTGTTGCATAGATGCCCTCTAGCTTTCTGGAGCAGCTAGCTACCATCTCAGGCACAGCTTCATTTGGTATAATGTGTATCTAAAGTCCAGCCAAGAAGCTACTGCCAAGATCAGGCTTCTATCTTCTAGGCTGGAAAGAAAACCAACCACCTGGAGGGCAGGAAGGGACCCCTCTTTGTGCAACTGCTTCCTTGCTTGCATCTTTAGGATGACTTTGTCCTTCTTGTGCTCCTACTCAGACTGCAGTACTGTACACCCTTCAGGGTTGAAAAGTCCTTCCACAGCAAGGACTCCTGAGTTTAAACAAGAAGATTTAGTAATGTTGTGTAACATTTTTATACCAGCTGTTGCCAAGATCTTTCAAAAGGTCTGAAATCAGAGACCTTCACACTCATCCACAGCTCACGTCTCCTTGCAAAATTGTCCAGTTTCCATTTTTTTTTTCTACTTCACCCCGTTTTCTTTCTGGGCATACCACTGCAACTTACCTGCTGTACCACTTTTTTCATTAATTGACTTTTTAATATGCAATAATGACACCTAATATTGGGAATTCTTCCTGCTGTTTTGTTGGCTGACAATCTGTCAAGGACGTACCTGGTCCCTTGTTAAACATTAATGTTGTTAGGCTTAAGCCGACCCTCCCTTCCCAAAGTACTGTTGAGAAACAATTTGTCTCGGTAGCCAAACTCACAGCATAGTGCTTTCTGCAGTCTTCGGATTTTGATGGCCGTACGGTACGCAGAGAAGCGTACGTTGTTCAGGTCAGCTGAAATAGCAGAAACAGAAACGTGAGTCCATATGTTTTCTTCACATATAAATTGTCATATTTTGGAAAAAGCCTGATATATCAAACAAATAAACCTGAGAAGTTAGGACTTCAGTACAATCCCTCTGCAAGTAAAGTTTCCTGACTTTGACTGTCCAGGGCCTTCAGAGATTGGCACACCAGAAATCCTGACACTATCTTGGCACATGCAATACATAGTACCTATAATAGAGTTTTATGTACATATTATGCTATATTAAATAGTTTCCAGACAAGTGCTCAAATACAGTATGTTTCTCAAACAATTTACAACTCCATCGGACAACATACAAGAAACAAAGGGCAGCAAAGAAACAAAGTAATAGGAAAAAAGGCTTTTTAAAGCATAATTTCTGTGCCATGACTTTTTCAAAGAACTGTTTACAGAGACAGTCAGATAGCCTTCTTAGAAAGGGAGATTTCACAGTAAATGTAGATGTTAGTAGGGCATGTTGAACTATTTGAAACATAATACAGTCTAGCCTTTATTGATAGCATAGTTGTTCTGATTTATTACAAAAATTAGTTCCCTGCAGACTAGCATCCTACTTTAAACACGTAGACAGCCTGCATCCTTGGACAATCCCTCACAGATTTAAAAGAAATAAACAAGATACTGCACTAAAGCATTAAGTCAGAGCATATTGTTCAGAATTAAAATTACTGAAAGGCAATAAACATGATGTGGATCAAGGCAGTAGGTTTCCTGCAAAACGGGACATTACACATGGTTCACGGCAATTTAGATGTGGTCAGCAGACAAATGCAGGTTTTTACTCATGGAATAAACATCACATAATGGTTTATTTTAAGAAATGCACTCACCTAAGGACTGGAAGAGATCAGTCATTTTAGGATGATCCCAACAGGTTGTCTGTGTCTCATGACTACAAAGCAATGAGGTAATCAAAGTTTCAGGCAACATACATATACAGTGCAAAGGACAAAAACCCCAATATATTCTCATTTTCTGTGAGTAGCAAGAAATCTCTCAACTCTTTTAATTAAAATACAAGATCTGTTCCACTCAGCTCCTTGATTTTTTAATCAAAACTTACAAAGTAAGTTAGACAATAGCCCACCCACATTTAACAGCATTTATTTCTGATTCTAAGTATGACTGTATCACCTGAACTCTGATCCTTAAGCTAAGAGGGTATACTAATAAAGTAAAAATGCAAAACTTCCTGCTGCTGTAGCACAATAAAAATATTTTTAAAACACTTCACAAATAAAATGCTTTGAGGTTTTATTTCAGACTACATTGCATATCTGAACACATTTCAAGACACATATATTTTTCATGGAAAGCCTGATCACTCTTCACACTCTCAATCGATAGGCATCTCCATTTAGGGGGTGTGTTCTACACTAGCACTCCCAGAACAGAGATTCAATAGGCAGCATCACTTAACCTACCATTTAGCCCTCTTGTTTCAATTCACCAAGGTTTTAGGTATGCAGCCACAGGGGTCAAAACGTGTATTATGTCAGGTCTACTGAAATCTCCAATTCCCTTTTACAAGCCACATTTTACTTGTATTTCTAAATATTAGCTGTTGGAACAATTGCACATTCTTGTCTCACAAATTATTTACATTTGAATTAGATTTGTAAGAAAATTAATTAGAGAAGTTACGTTAAAAAGATCCTAGCACTTCTTTTAAAAGTTAATAATGAAAATGAAATTATGCTAGGTTAGCAAATCTAACAATAATGAGCAGAGTATACCACTTATTTCACTTTTGTTTCTATTTAAAAATTGTTAATGCGCACATATTTTTTTTCCCCACATATAGGCATTCTTGGCTGTAAATAATAACTTTAAATGGCACTTTGCTCTTAAAGGTAGTAGACTGTATCTTCAGTTGGTATAAATGGCTGTACATCACTAAGTGTACAATAATTTATCATCATTTATTTCCCCCTCCCCTACTGCAGAACCAACCAAGAATGAACCCTTTTATGCTAAGTGATGCAAAAAAATGGGATAGAAGATCCCTGCTCTAAAGAGCTACAGAGACAGGACAGTTACCACAGAGGCAAGTCAGGCTCCAAACAAAGTAAGTGCTGAGGGCCCTTCTTTACATTACCTTTTGAGATACACTGCATGCACTGGGTCTCTGCACAGGGGATATGATCCCCACTTTGCATTCTTTACACCAGTGTGACCTTTCCAGCTTTGAGTCTGGTCTAGGTCTCTAGAGTCACCTTCTCTCTGTCATTAGGCTTAACTCTCTCTGCCATAGGTCTCATTTATATATCTGGCATCATCACAACTTTGTGAGGTGTTTTTCATGGAAGTTCATAGATAAAATATGTATTTCCTATTAATACAGTAGGTATAAATCCTCTTTGTAATTATACCATAGTAGATGCTTGAAAGGAGGGAAAAGCCCTGAAAGTGATTACATTTAAACAAGACAGATTTAGACAACATGCAATCAAAACAACACCTTCTGTTAAACCTTGACTGACTGAAATACTACAGTAAACTCTCCTCAATTCAGAACACTGAAGTACATCTTTAGATCTGAACACCTTTTTTCCTGAACTGAAACTTTTATTTGGTTTCAGTTTGATAATATTACCACATGAATTACATTCATGTTTCAAATTCTGAATAAGGTGATCAAGGTTCCGATATGCTGAACTCCAAAGCTAAGGCATATCAGTGTCTCTATCAGTGATTTTGCACTTTCTAGAAAGACACCTTTAAAACAGCACTATGTTTATTCTTGTCCAGAAAAGCCATTTCAAAAACAAGTAGCTTGACAATTACTTCCCCGGAAGGGGTATGCCAATAAATCATCATGAAGCCAAGAACAACAAAAAAATATGTATCTGGGTTTGGTGCTGTGCCAAGGTAAAGGCAGCTGACCAGCATTCTCAAAAACCCTAGTATAAAAAAACCTGCAGTATATTAGAAAGAAGAACATATACAGCTTCAGCAAACAGGAAGAGAAAATATAATACAGTGGTTCATACTGATCAACTCATTTAATAATCTCAAAACTAGTCCTGAAGCTGCCAAATATCTGCACTATCATGTTAAGCAGGATGCCATCATTATCGTGTTGACCATTTAGAAATGATTTCTCTAGACAAAACCCATTGCAACTGCCCACAGAAATGGATCCAACATGTGATCAGCTTAATAAAGCTTGTTTTAAGGAAACTGCTTTACCTCATCTCCCTGACCAAGAAATTCATTCCCCAGTCAAACAAAGAAAAAAACCACAAAACCAACCAACCAAGCAAAACACCAACACACACTCAAACAAAAAACCAAGACTGGTGATTTTGCAGTCAACATAATAAGTGAAAGGGATGTCTTAGGATTTTCTGAAAAAAGACTTAACTAAAACACTTTCAAACTTTTATGATAAAAGTAAAGGTAGGTGGCAGTACTGTGACAGACACTTTAAATATATGTATATATAAAAATACATTTTACTCTCTTTTAAATGCTGGAATTTTAATGCAAACACTGCATGTAAACAAAATGCAATTTATCTGAGTCAAATCTTGTTTACTGCCTTAGAAATTATAACATTAAAATTAGCCATGATGGTAAGAACTTTGCTGAATCACAACCTTTGTTTCTCAGTTCACTATTTTCTGGCATTAAAAAATATGTTTCATAAGAAATCCATTTCGTACTTTCTGGGTGCTGTAAGGATCTCATCTGAGGAGTGCTGCAGAAGTGCAAAGGTGTATCAGCAGCAAATGCCTCTCTACACAAACAATGGATAGATAGCAGAAGTTGATCTGAAATTCTTCTTTTCTAGTAATAAATTGTTACATTTTGTTAGGTCCAGAGACCTTTTCTCTTTTCTTATTGGAAAAAAAAAAATAAAAGATAGTTAAATATTTGGATAAATCCTTGCTTTTTTTTTTCCTCTCCAGAAATAAACTGATATAAGCATTAGAGATGTGTACTGGAGTAATTAGGATGTGGGCAGATCTAATTGCAATTTCAATTTCAGCTTCTAAGTCATTTATAAACTTATATGCAATGAATAAGAGCTGATATTACCAATCAAACTTTTTCCTTAAATCCATTTTCCAAGATTTAAGAACAAACAATAGTTTCATTATGGAAATTGTATGCTTTTTGTATAGAGTTTCAGTAACAGTTTTATCCGAAAGATTAAAACTCACTTTAATCATGACAATATGCCACACAAAAATTATGGGTTTTTTTCTATTTTGTGTGTGCTTAACATGAAGCAGAAAAAAGCGAAGCAGATATCCAAAATCTCTGTATCTTGCACTATCGTCTTGTTTCTCCATTTAGTGTAGTAAATATCCAAACAGCTACATTTTCTCTTTACAGAAAAACACAGAACATGAAATGTATACCTAATAACATAGTGACCAGAAATATTTTTATGCTTCTTTTTTAATTTGAAAGAGAAACACTTTTGTGCAAGACTGTGTATGCACTAATGGTTTTTTAAAACTTATCACTCAGTTCTTTTGTATGTCACATGTGGCAGGTACCCACCACTAAGATTATGAGAGAAAGGAGGCCCCATGAACATCAGCTGGTGGAACAGAAAAAAGGTAAGAGATAATCCCTTCATCCAGGTTTGTCCCTAATTACCCACAAGTCTACCTGACAGCTGCTAAATGAAGGTAAATGTGATTGTGCCAGTCTCATCCCAAAACACCTATCAAGAAACCACTTGTAACATCTGAGTGATCCCGTATACAGATCCAGCAGAGAAGAGGAACAGGCTTAGAGTGAGTGAATAACCGACCCAACAGTCCATTCAGGTCAAAGGAGGCAGCCATTCCACTGCCGTGGGCAGTGCTCTTACCACCACTGACTATATTCCATGGATAGGCTTCATTTTTAAGACAGAAGATACCAAAGCCAGACTACATTGGACAGAGCTGAGGGAAAAAAATGTAACTGTAAATTTAAAAAGAGCTATAAAAAAACTGATGGAGAGGGGAGGAATCAGTCTCAAACAGCGACATTTCTTAATGCAAAGTTTTGTTAGATAACAATTTCATAATATGCAGGGACTTTTATGTGCACATAAATTGATTTTCACAGGATGAAAAAAAAAATGGGTGTGCAGATAACCTTCCTATGCTACATATAAAACTGCCAGAGAAAGGAGTAATTTTATTAGGCGCTCCAAACAGGAGGCATGCAAGACAAAGTGCTTTCTGGTGATTTGGTTTGTAAAGCAGCTCTTTGAAATAAGATTCATCTTTCTTTGCTGTAGCTACAGTAGCTTTTGTGTTATTGATGCAAGACCGATGCAAGCAGATCAAGCACTGAAAAATGCACTCAGAAAATTTACAGTACTGGTTGCCTGAAATAGATGAGACAGACCTGATGGAACTGTAGGAGATCTTTCTGACTGGGACCTTGTAGTTCCTTTTTATGCAAGTTCATTCCATAGTAACCTATTCTAAAATATGCGCTGCAGTAGTTACAACTGTTATTGTGCTGTGAATAAAAGCAGACTTGGATTTTCTCCTGCTTCTCTGATCTCTTGGTCAGTAAACACAAATAACATACAAGGCATCAACCTACAAGAACAACGAAACTGAAAAACAAAAGATTGCACACTTTATTTGCATGTATTTTATATGTATATGTGAAAGATGGCATCCTTTGAGCAAAGGACCAGAAATTGCTAAATTGCTAATTACCAGAGTTCCTAAAACAAGGTAAGCAACTAAAGCAGTGTGGAATTCATTCACAGAAGTGCTCCAGTCATTTTCTGAAGATTTCCAGGCAAAATTATCTTACTGCATCACAAAGAGAGCTCTAACTTGAGTTCTCTGGAGGACATAACTTCTGCTAAGTCCCAGAAGGCAATGAAGTAGAATTGAATGGATTGATTTCACCAAAGAGAGACAACAGGAGGTCTTCAGAAAATTCAGCCCTGCTACCAACTATCCACTAAGAATTTGAAGAAATGTCATTTTCTGTATTATTCTACAGAAAAAAATCTGTAGCCCCCAATGATGGAAAACTAAGCCTGCAGAGAAGCTAATTGAAATCTAAATTTGGAATTATGTTAAAGTTAAATGAAAAAAAAAAAAAATTACATAACAACTTTTGAAAACACATGAGAAGTTTATCATTTTTAGTCATGTCACTGAAATTCTGAAAAGCCTCAAAACAAGCATTTAACCAAGAGTAGACAAATCTACAGTTTTATCTCTCTGTTACAACTACTGTGGCAGTTCTGTCACAGGTCGCAGTGACACTCACACCAAGGAACACCTTCTCTCGCAAGCACTTTACCAGCTTCAGGAAGAACTAATCGTAGAGTGAGGTGACATTTACTTTAAGTGAAAGTGAACAATATTTAGGCTCTTGCATGTAGATGGCACTGGATAAAAAGAACTTTTCAGGGTCTACAGGAGCTGAAGTTACGAGATTTCATTCTACACAGTGACTGGCATAAGAAGGGATTTGTGCCATGGCTTCTCTACGACAGAAGTGAGCTAGCTACAGGACAGTAACACAAGTGGTGTGAACATGGTGCACCTTCCCACATGGTTCAGTCATGGAGGAATTAAAAGTGTTTCACTGACTAAGCCATAGGAGAATTCATTCAGCACTGTTTTTTTCTGGTTAGGATCAAAAGACTGAGTTATTGAGAGTAAGAGTCCCCTAGGTCTCTTCTACCAAAACTTGCTGACACAATAAAAGCCACGCAGCAAGACACACATCCATCAATACATTACATGACAAAACAGGGTTATTTAAAAAGTCTAACTGTATTTGTGTAAATTTCACTAACCAGAAGTAAACATTATAACCATAAAATATTGCAAATTTTAAAATCTACATATTAATGAAGCACTGTAAAGCTTAAATTACAAACATTTACCCTTACAATTTGTTTCTTATCCATTATGTTTGCTAGCAGCTTTCTAATTATAATTGGCAAATATAATTCTTGTTAAAAACACTTTGTGGTTGTAAATAAAGAGCTGTGAAACAGTTAGCATGTCATTTAACTTATAATCTCAAGTAATAAGAGAACAGTCCTGATGAAATGAATGGAGTAATTTGTACATCTCCAGGTGTTTCAATCTGCCTATGGAGCTGTGAAAACAAAAATTCAATTCGTTCTTTTTTAGCTTTTTGTCTGCAAGAAAGAAAATGGAAGACATGTTTGTGGGTTTTTTAGCATTTCTTGGCACGGACAGGGCCTATGTCTGTGCTGATAATCACTGGCAAACACCACAAAAGCAGGCACTGAAACAGTCCTGTGGATCCTATGTTAAGTAGCTTTCTGTTCCTGTAGTCATTTGCACAAAACATTAACTGAAATCAGGATCTTTATTGATCACTAATGAGTCAACAGCATTCCAAACTCTAACTTTGCTGCCCTTGAGAAATTTCAAATGGCATAATAACATTCTCCCTTTATAAATATGTCATGTTATTTTATCTAGATTCTTTTTAAATATATTTTTTAATTTTTTTTTTTTTTAGCCTGTTAGAAAATACTGGTTGTTGTGAAAAAGGAAAAGTTGGCATAAAACATTGCAACGGTACTGTGTACTAGAGGTTGATGGAGCAATTTATATGCATATACTTTGAAATCCCTCCACAGAAAATGTACATATTAATTTCTTTAATAGAAAATGAAGACCAGCACAGGAACAGGTACTTGAAGAGACTCTTAAAAAGTGAAACCTATATTATCTCTCTTTACAAATTATATTTTATTTTTCCTTCTAAAGGAAATACTTCATACTCCTTTTAAGAATGGGATTAGGGATATAATCAGAATAAGAAAAAAACCTCAGCTTTCCCAGTTCCATTAGTTCTCCCCATCTCTCCCATACACGCATAAGCCAAACATCAGGAAAGACTTCGCTGAGAATCTTGAAAACAATGGAGAATCAGAAAGCATTTTATTCCCATCCTCCATAAAGTTGAACATGATATAGGAGGCAATAAAATGGGATTTTTAAGATGGTGATGGAAGCCTCTTTGCGGGATTACAGAAAAGTAACCAGGGTGACTGTGGAGTTTGATATTGATCAATTTAGTGATTACACTAAGAAATTGCTCTCCCTATGTAATGGCCAGCATGAGATTGAACTCACTGCGACCCCTTCTGTATTACCCTTTTGTTTCTTCTGCATAGTACAAATATCTAATAATTTATGGCACTGAAAGGTACACAGCTGAAGAACACTTAAATGACAGTTAATAGAACAACAGTAAGAAATGCCAGGGTAATTATGTTTTCTACACATTCCTTTCAGTTCATTGTGTATTCCTCAAGGATGTTTAACGATCATACATAGTGTCTCCTTTATTCTTCTGTTTATCTTTAGAATATTTTTATTGAAGTGCTATGTAATATAGACTTTGTTTTTTATTTTCTGTTATAGAGACCAAGCATGTCTTGTGTGTCTCAAATAGTTATAAATGAACAACAGCAAAAAATTCAACTTACTAAATCCCAAACCTTTGCAAACCAACCTATGCAATACGTATTCAATGGCAAGTTTGACAAACCTTTTGTCCAGACTTCAGACTTGTATTACCAAAAGTGCATTAGTTAAAACCCTGCCTGCTGTGCTGTATCCCTTCCATACTGCTCATTAGTCCCATGCTCTTTTATAAAGTATGAAAGACTAAGCTTTTTTTTTTTTTTTTTAACAGCATCAAGTTTTTATAGATTCAGGTTTTCACTGATTGAATTCTCCTGCAATACAGAAGACTCAGACTACAGAAATAAAAAAACTTCCATCAATTGCCATTAAGAAAAACAAACAAACAAACAAACAAAAAACAGGAGGCAAAATAGACTAAATAAAATCATATCAACAGAGGCAAAGTCATGTGGCAAATTTGGTTTACACAGTAAGGCAATTCAAAAGGAGAAAAGAGACAGGCTAAATCATGTGTGTAGGTTCAGGTCAACCAAATATCTGTCATAGCCCAGAGCGCACACACCTTGATAAATCTGGGCTCAATGAATTATCAGTCCTTATTCTAATCAAGCAGAATAGTCACTTGTTTCCAAAACACCCAAACTGCCTCTATCTGAAGTTATGGGGCAAAGGAGTTTGTCTGCTGGCTTTTTAATCTTTCACATGCTTCCTTTACAACTCTAGAAAGGGTGGACATGCCAACCATTAGTAAATAGAGTGGGAGATCAAACTGCACTCCAAAGCCACCATAGTGGGCTGGCACACCAAAGACCTTTTTCTCTTAGAAACTTCTCTCTATGGATGTAGGTGCCAGTTACCTCTGGCACCAGGAAAGATAATAAGTGCTGCTTATCTGAAAATACAGAAGTCTTGCATCATTTTGACATTCTCCTTACAGATCCATTGCTACCTAAAGTGCTCCCTCCTGCCTTCTGAGCTGCAGTTCCCTGGTTTTTTTTTTCAGACCCCATACTCCATGTGCAATAAAACTACAAAGAGTGCAGTATTTTTTTTTGTTTAAATACTCAACAGAGGTACAACTACATCATCATCTACAGCTATGTCACCTCTGAATATTTTACATTTCTCAGTCAAGTACATTCACAAAAAGCAACTGAAATGGAGCAAAGGTATGAATTTATGGTTGTCCAAGAAGAGTGTATGTTCTATTCACAATTAAAGTAGTTTGATTTCAATTAGCTTTCATTTCCCTTTCAAAATTAATTTTAAAAAAATCTTATTTTTCAGCTACCAATCACTGTATCATACAATCACTGTATCATACTTTTATTCTCCTTCTTCTTCCGATATTCTTCCTTATGCCATGAAATGAACAACTGGTACCTTAAACTTTCTTTCGGAACATACAAGTCTTGCTGTAAAAACAGTAAATATAATTGCTCTTGAATCATAGAGCTGTTGAGACTCATCATAACTACGCATGCTGTGTTATAAATCAAAGGTACCTCATTCAAAGAGGTTAGCACAATTAAACAAAAAAGTAAGAAAATTAACTTAATCTTTGCCTATTTTTTAGAATTTCTTTCTATATAAACAACCACTATTAAATTCTGTTGACTGTTCTCTTGAATTGTATTACAAAAACTCATTTAATAACTCCAATCAAATAAGTTTTTGTGTCAGCATTGTTTTCCTCTCTTCTTTAAACTGTATCTGAAATTAGGGAATAGACAAAGATTTAAAAGAATATTCAAAGCTAAAAGTATTCTCCAGTCTGATCATACCAAAGCAAATGAAGTTCAGAATCAGCTTTTTTCTGCTTTATTTTCCACAGCTCTGTGTTTTATCTAGCTGCTGGTACCAACATTGAAGCTTAGATCAGTAAGCAATAAGAAATGAAGGAAACTGCCAAGGTCAGTCTGCTTGTCAGATTGTGGAGCTACTGAAATTCAGTATTCCTCCTCAAGCTTTTTAAAACAAATAAATCCTACCAGTTACAGGTAACATTATTCTTCTCTTTCAAGACACAAGAATCAAGACATCATTTCAGCAGCATGTATCATGTTGAAAGCAGGGAAAGATTACTGGAAAAAGTCTTATTTGAGATGCAAGAGTTAATTCTGTTGACTTCATTAAAGCCATCCTCAATGGTCTCTGCGTCTATAAAGACCTCGACCCTCAGACAACTTGCCCGACACTTCTGCGTCTTTATCAAACTTCCTGTGCAAGACCATTAAAACAATTTCTGAGAGATGGAGTTTGTTTCTCAGCCACAACTAGTTTCTACTAAGAAGAAAATTAGCTCTATCCCAGCCAAAACTAGGACAATTCCACAGACTAGGTACAGGGAAGCCAACATACTAGTATAGGAGCAAGCCCACATCAGTGGATACTTTGCCACCAAGTTGGGGGCTTGCAGGATTGCACATAATGTTTGTGCTTGAAAGATTTATTTTCTTCTGAACTAGTCATGATTAAAAAAAAAAAAAAAAAAAAAAAAGATTTATCAGAAACTGAACTCTGGTTGAAGTGGGCCAAGGGAGATGCCCAGAAACTCTTGATTATGAATTGATTATGAAGTATGAATAAAGGACACGCACATGAAATACTGAAGTTAAAAATCTTTGCAGTGCTCAGCAGAGACCAGAAGCTTTACTCTTAGTCTGTTCCATCTGTTGTGGTGGTAGCACTATCCATCCTCTCTCTCTACCCTCTAACTCTGAACGTGCCCAGGAGCTTCACAGACCCCCCCATTTTGTAGCTGGTAAACACTCACAACTTCAGCTCTTATGAGGTAGAGCAGGAACATGAATTACTATCTTTCAACACCCACTTAGGGCACAACCACAAGAAAAAGAGATTCTTTCAAGGTAGTTTTCCTATTGCTCTCTGCAGAGTGATACTTCAGAATTTTATTTGAAT
Source organism: Antrostomus carolinensis (assembly GCF_000700745.2). Classification (NCBI taxonomy): domain Eukaryota; kingdom Metazoa; phylum Chordata; class Aves; order Caprimulgiformes; family Caprimulgidae; genus Antrostomus; species Antrostomus carolinensis. Next base: position 31,768 of record NW_010308860.1, read on the forward strand.
TACTGCTGGAAGTGTGATAATTTTAATTGCACTGCTGTCTGAGTCTGGGCAGTCAGTGTGCCTCCACATCCAACCTCTGCCCTTTCCTCTTCCACTCAGGGCTGAGGGAGGAATCTCTCCTCCAGTGTGTCACAGCTTTCTGTTGCTGCCTGCAAAACTTTTCAGCCGAGGCGCAAATGCTTTTGTAGAGAATTCAAGGATCTTCATAGTAAGTTTTTTCCTTTTTCTAGTCTCCTACCCAGAACCTTTAAAAAAAATTAATCTTCATATCATAGTTCAAAAACAACTGTCACACCTCAAGAATGGTGACCACAGCTTTGATCAACAGAGATTTACCATTACCTGGTTTTCAAAGCTCTTGAGCACTCATAAATTGGTTGAAACACAAAATGTGTCTCTCAGATTTATGACAGAGCAATATGCAATAGGACAAAGTCTTCACTGACATTCTTTTAGAATAAATTATTTGTGGGTCCAATTCATAGTCATCCCACAGACTTAAAAAAAAACCTCAACATTTTTATAAATTCAAACTAATAACATTTAAAAAGGTTTCCTTCAGCCTAAAATGAATTATTCTGGGTCTTGCTTACTATACACTGTAACTTCTTAAAATTTCCTTTACCTCTCTGGTAAGAAGCTATCCTCTCAAAGCTGCAATCTTTGAAATTTAAAGTATTGGCAAACAGTACATAAATAAATGCTGATGGAATGAGAAAACCCAAGTTAAGGATTGCTTTGAGTAGAAAACATAAAATACTCCACACGTCCATAAATAAGTATTTCTAATAATTATTATCAAAATAAATATCTTGACCATTCCTCTTGGTAACCGAGGTATGTTATCAATATTTACATTGATTTTACATTTACATTTTAATACCAAGCACTCTAAAAACTTCCACAATGTAAAGAAAAAAGGACAATCAACACATGTCTGTTTCAGAAGGAACTTTGCATAAAATGATGAACGTGCTCTACAGATATTAGTCGTCACTGTTCTGCAATAGGTTATAAACTCTGCATTTTTAAATACATCATGTATTCAGCTTTTTTCCCTTTACAGTTTACACTCTGGATGAGCCACACACACATACGAACAAGCCTAGTTTGAATATTGATACTACATTACACTGGAGCATCTCTGCTGTTTCCTACCTGTTTGAGTAGGGGTTTTAGTTAGGGTTTGTCATTTATTTCCTTTTATATATTTCTGAATTATAGAGTATGCAAAGCAATAAACATGAAAATATATAGTGTATGCAGCGTAACACCGTGTAGAGAAACTCCTGACAACATTTCTAGTTACTACTGAGCACCTATGTTTTTCTGATGGGTTATGGTGATAAGACCCTCTGTTTTGCTTAAGGTAAAAAGAATCAAGGCAAACTTACTTGATATAATAGGGCACTTTGTTATGTGAAACAGATCTCTGCCATGGAAACTGTACTGAGGCTGAGGAAATAAAGAGAAGGTAATTATTAGAAAGCACCTGTCAAATAAAAAAAAAATCCAACTACCTATTTTATCTATTTTACAATTAAAAGTTATCATAAATTCAATGGGAACAATTAAAATTTCCCAGAGAACTTTCTGTAATTAGAAAATCAGTTGGAGAAAATGACAGCAATCTATCAAGATGATTCTAGGCATTTATTTGATGCCAAGCTGGAAATAAAACAAATGTGGTGATTCTACTTCAAAGAAGGATAATAAATTCTGAGCAAGCAAGCTATCCATCCAGGGAAAATGGAGATACTGGTTTTCCTACCTCCATAGAATTATTACCAGTTTAAGCTTTAAAAATAAATGTTTCCACTACTATAAGTAATGCACTGCAACAGAACAAAAAGGAGAAATATCAACCTTACTTTTATTAGTTACAACTCTTAGCTCCTATTTGTTACTCATCTTAATAGTGATTAACACTGTATGACCAACAAGACAAGGCATTAAAACTTGTCTTTGCACTCCTTGCTGAACAGTGGTAGTCTTTGCAGAATTTAAAAAAGGTTGATACATCAATATCATTCATAACACTAAGAAGCCTTCTGCACACAGAGTTGCAAAAGGCATGAAGTCATATATGACACTACAACTCTGCTTATCTAAAGATCCAAGGAGATAAAAGGGGAAAAATTGTTCAGGCCAACAGGACTCTTGGTGTACAACTTAAAAGTAGCTATTTATTGAAGAACCATAGGTACGTGTATGTCCTAGCAGAAGTGACCAGACTAGTGCCTGGTTAATTAGGTTTTTATCATAGAAGAAACTCACTTCACTAGAATCACTGTAGAAGTAGAGATTGAAAGAACACATAGGGATAACTGATTGTCACAATGGGATGCATTTGTACTGTCAACATTTCCAAGACAGAGTGCTTCCTACGAGGTGCTAGCATCCCTGTTCAAAAACCTCTTAAAGTGAGACACAGCTTTGATCCACACTGTTTCTCAAGTAATTAAAATCAATTAACATAATTTTCTGCACGCATGACCCCTTTAGAGCTCATTGCTCTTCGGGGAAAAAAAAAAAAAAAAAAAAAAAA
>NW_010308860.1:34360-38554 GCF_000700745.2 Antrostomus carolinensis
AGAATTACATGCTGTGTAGGCTGCAGAGAGAGGGAGGTCTTATCCTGCTCCCACCTGCCAGCTGTTTTCTAAGCAGTTTAATGGCTGTGACCACACAAAATTTCATGGCTTATAATTTAAGAAACATTAATGTACTGAAAGACAGATTAACTAGGAAGAATATTTGGGAAACTACAGGAATCAAGGAAACCACATTATTCACTGGAAAAAATAGAGAAAAATGCCATATCACTATTTAAAGAAGAAAATAACACTTGCAATAAAGAGGTAGGTAGTTACCTGGTAAAAAACAAAACAAAACAAAAAAACATAGTAAAGGCTTAATGCTCAAATAGAGGTAGTTAACTAAAAAATAATCCTCAAGCATTCATAACTCTGAAAGAATGAAAAAAAAAATAAAAATCAACCAGATAGGTGAAGGTGGCTATCAGCTTTAGAGTTTCATTCTTTAGTGTTGCAATTTGGCACCTATGGTGCCTCCAGTACTACTACACTATGTATGTCAGCTACGAAGAAAAATCTGGCCACAGTTTGTTTAGGTACAATTTAGGTGCTATGAAAGATTATAGATATTCTCCACTGACATAGATATGGACTAAATGACATAATAAATTAAATTGTTAATTATTACAGATCAAGATATACTCTATTTATTTGGGAACAACCTTTCTGAAAACTTTGCCAGTTCTCTGCTGCATGAAACTCTGCAAAATGCAATACGCATTCTTTTTTTTAGAATCAGTTTCTCATCGAAAACTGAACAGAGTAGTTATCAATTCTGGCACTCACTAGCAGGCCTGCAGATATTAGTAAGGCTGGACACCATCAAGAGATGCTTTGAGCAGTCCACTGGAAGACCTGAGCTATTTGTAGGGAGTATGTGGAGTCAGCACTCTTATGGATGTTCATGTAATCTTTTGAGAAAACATACAAGAAACAACAGAGAGGAGCAGATCTTGGGCCTCAGAAAACAAATTAATTATAGAAAAAACAAGTTATTGTTTTTTAAAGGCAGGAGACAGCAAAACAATCTTTTAAGAAAGAATAATGGATTATAAGAATTCTTCATCTTTATCCATATTAGGGATGTGCAAAATTTACTGATCAGTAACTGACTTGCAAGGAGTTTACCTTCCATCTCAAAAGCACTGAAAGAAAGAGCAAATTCTGCCTAACACTGATGGGAGAGGAAAAATAGCTCAGCAAATACATTGTAGTGGCCTACTAATACTGCTTTACCTCAGCCTTCTACTGCAGGACATTTTAGGAATGGCCAATGTCATATTCATAGAATAGAATTGTTTTGGTTGGAAAAGAACTTTAAGATCATCAAGTCCAACTACAAACCTAACACTGATGAGTCCACCACTAACCCACGGCCCTAAGCACCACATTTACACGTCTTTCAAATACCTTCAGGGATGGTGACTCCACCACTTCCCTGGGCAGCCTGTTCCAATGCTTGACGCCCCTTTTGGTGAAGAAATTTTTCCTAATATTCAATCTAAACCTCCCCTGGCACAACTTGAGACCATTTCCTCTTGTCCTATCCCTTGTTACTTGGGAAACACCACTTGTGACTAGCCACCAACTGGATTTAACTCCATTCACCACAACTCTTTAGGCCTGGCCATCCAGCCTGTTTTCCACCCTGCAAAGAGTACACCCATCCAAGTCACGAGTAGCCACTTTCTGCAGGAGAATGCTGTGGGAAACAGTGTCAAAGGCTTTACTAAAGTCTAGGCAGACAACATCCACAGCCTTTCCCTCATCCTCTAAGCAGGTCTCCTTGTCATAGAAGATCAGGTTAGTCAAGTAGGACTTGCCTTTCATAAACCCATGCTGACTGGGTCTGATCACCTGGTTATTCTGTCCATGCCACGTGATGGCACTCAAGATGATGTGCTCCATAAGCTTCCCTGGCACGGAGGACTGACAGGCTTGTACTTCCCCAGATCTTCCCTGTTCTTCAAAAATATTCTGAAGCACTCTCTTAGTAATGGTCTGGGTGAATCCATGTAATCGGTATTCCAAGAACTCCAACAGCAATTAAACACTGCACTGTGTCTTTTCAGTAGAGAAAGGTTACTAGCCACTGCAGAGGTGAAATCACTGGATTAAGGGGGCTGAAATCAGAGTGCTCAATAACCTTATCTAGGCTCCCTTTTGCATGAAAGGTTGGACCAGATGATCTTTTGAAGTCCTTTCCAACCTGGGCTATTCCATGATTCTATGAATCTAATGAAAAGATAGAAATAGGTGTTTTTCTAGCACAAATTACTGATTCAGTAACAACTGGGAGCCAGTCAGCTGAAAATAGTTTGATGACAAGCTCCAGTCTCTTGTTAGGATTTGAATGAAGAGTAACAGGTAGGTGAGCTAAATTTAAAATAGCTGTTGTCAAATGAGCACAGATAAAATTCAGAAGTGCAACTTTGCAGATAAAGATTTGCAGAAGACATACATATCATAATCCTAGTTTTAGGAGTTTGAAGTTATTTTATTCAGACTACCACTCTACTTGTTCCTCACAGTTAGAAGTCATTTATGGCTGCTAAAAGGGTTTGAAAAATTTGATTTAGAATACACACTATTTCAACCTGTCAGGATAAAACCTTCATTTTTCCAGATTTAATGATTTTTTTATTACTTTCCTTTTGAAGTTACTGTCCCTGACTTTCATTTAATAGACTTTATACAAAGTTGTAGGTATTAAGTTCCATAACTCTGCCTAGTTCAAGCTCTCAAAACACTTTTTTTTTAAATGTTTTAAGACATTTTTGCTCTAGTTTGCATGGGGAAGGAGGTTATTTGTTTTTAACAAATAATATAAATGGATAACTGCATATTATTTGGTTCTACAGGACTGTGGTACTTGGCTGTTGCTCTTTACAGTATCTATCAACATGCATTCTGGAAACTTTCCTTTCTTGACTTTTGTATGTAACATAAACTGAATGTCCCCTTAAGTGTGGAGAAGATGCTCAAAGTAAGGCTGAGGCATGCTGATAAGGTACCACATAGTCTCTTTGGATGTAATTCTATGAATGTTTTATCTAGCAACGAAGCTAGTTCACCACTCAGTCTTGTGAATGAAATTACTTCTTGTGGCATGCTGTAGCCAAATTAAAGAAATATCCAGGTCAAGGCAAACAAAACCAATCAACCTTGCCTGACAAGCTTCTTTGTTTTACATGTGGATTCTTTCACACATTTCCCTGCCCTCCAGATCAATCATCTGAACATCATTAGAATTGGTCCAGGCAAGGAGAGGTGAACAGCCTTAACAGTGACACAGGAGTGAAGTCAGGAGCTTCTCAAACCAGCTACAGTAGGGAAAACTGCATCTTCTCTACGTTGCTTTCCAGTCAGTTTTAATTACATAGATTAGACTGACTACTCTCCCAAACACTTAATCTTGTGTTTTTCAGAAGTACTAAAGATATCACCCTGTCTATATTCTTTTTAGTAAATTATTAACATAGGTGTACTGCCCAGCTCAGCGTCACAAGTTTGAGATTGGAAAGGCTACAAAACCACTGTGGCAACACTATGCAATACTTCTACCAGGGTTTAAAAAAAACCCCAACAAAACAAAACAAAAAAATCATGTACTTTTAGAATTGTTTGTTTGTTCTGCCAATTTAAAAAAGGGACAAAGTGGCTCCAATAATCATTCTTTTGCATAACAGCTGTAATACACTGCATCTTGTTTATCACTATGTTTACTGAAAAACTAGTTGTCAATTTAAATTAAGAACATGGTTGTCAAGTAACTCAAGAAGAAATCAAGATTTATTTATTGTTTTAAATAATACTAGCTGTTTATCTATACAGTGATACAGCACTTCAGAATCTCTGGGACAGAGCTGCTCATTTTTATGTTCATTTCTCAACTCCTGCAATAATTTTATCTTTATTACTGAAGCTCTCAGTTAAAAACAGAACTGATTGGGTCAACACTTTGTATCATGAGCTCTGATGACAACAGACAGGCTAGAACATCAGAAAATCAACATGGATTTCAGTATCACCATCTATCCATCTGTAATGAATAAGTCGTAAATGAGAACAAGGGAGTAAAAGCATCTGCTTTTTTCTTCTTAGTATATGGGAAATTGTAGGCTTACATCTCTAAAATTTTCACTAAATAGAAAAAGATATAATCATAGAATTATAGAATGGTTTGGGTTG
>NW_010308861.1:0-15842 GCF_000700745.2 Antrostomus carolinensis
GGTGGCTCCTGCGTGGGGATGGTTGTGCAGGGGTGGAGAGGGGAAAAGCCCTGTCAGAGCAGCTGGGCTGTGCGTGGGGCCCTGCGGGGCTTCAGGCTGCACTGAGCATGGGGACACGTGGTGGAAGAGGCGCTGCCTGCCCAGCGTGCAGGGCTTCATCCTCCCCAAACCTCCGGGAGCAGAAGGCATTTCCAGTGCTGCATTGTAAAAAAAAAGCAGGAAGCTATTCGTGAGTCAGATGAATTTGAGTGACCAGCAAAGGTTTCTGCCCCACTCTTGTCCTCAAAGCCAGATGAGATCAGAACAGATCGCTTAGAATCTTGTCCATTAAAATTCTGGAAATCCTCCAGAAAGGAGCAGATTAACAATCTGTCCAGGTAACTTGTTCCAAATTGTATTTTCTTTATGGGCATAGATAAGTGACTTGTTGAAATTGCCATAAAGCTGAGACAAAGCTGAATTTGAATCCCAGTTCAGTTCTGGCCTTCATGGATTGACCAGCACTCCTGGGCACTGAGGGAGGTTTTTCTTTTGTGACCCACCAGCAGTTAGTGGGGCTGTGATGAAGCTTTTTCTGTGCTTTCTTTTAGGCATGATTCTCACCTTAAAGGCTATGGGGCTTCAAAGATGTGTTTTCCTAGGGCCACCGAAGCTGGTAAGTAGGGGAAGTTTGCAGAAGGAAGAGTGAACCCTTCCAAGGTTAAAGCTTACCTGGGAGTTAGAGGAGCTGGTGTCACAGGAGTGAATCCTTGTACAGGTGTAAAATGCTGCTCTGGGTTAGTGCCAGCCCGAAGGTTCTGCCAGAAGGGCTGGCTTCAAAAGGCAAATCTTCAGTTACACATGAGACAGCATCACACTTCTGCTCCTTAAAACTGTCTTGTCAGCTCATATCCTGGTGAATCATGTGTCCTTTGTTCTCCTCTCTGCTCCCTCCCCATTTTCTTTCAATGAAACTTGGTCTCTGATCTCCTTAACGTGACCCTTGACAGCCTGACATGTCTAGGCTGAAAATTTCCAATCCTCAGCATTGTTTTAGTTCCTTGCAACATCTGCTGACTAATTATATTGATGCAAGGCATGGGGAGAGTGGTTCTTTCTTTTCCTTTCTCTGTCTACATGAGTGATGCCCACAGGAGGTGGGACACCTGCCCAGTGTTTTCTGGCTGTCTCAGTGCTGCTCTGCTTTTGCCTGGCTGGGTGTTGAGCCCTGGACTTCACTGAAAGTAGCTGTAACTCCTGAAGTGGTGCTTGTGTAACAGCACTGCTCGGGCACACCCTCCTGATGCGCTGTCTCTTTTCCAGCAAAACTACTTGAAAGCGATTCGACTCTTTCCTGGGCCCCTAAAAAGGATGGATTTGGGTATGTAGCTCAGTCATGTGTAGCTGATTTGAACATGAAACTTCTTGTTTCAGCTGGAGCTGAGATTGCATTGAACAGTAACAACTTCACAATAAATGGTGAGGCCACATCTGGAATATTGTGTCCAGTTCTGGGCCCCACAGTTCAGGAAGGACAGGGAACTGCTGGAGAGAGTCCAGCACAGAACCACCAAGATGATGAAGGGAGTGGAGCATCTCCCTGCTGAGGAAAGGCTGAGGGAGCTGGGGCTCTTTAGCTTGGAGAAGAGGAGACTGAGGGGAGACCTCATTAATGTTTATAAATATGTAAAGGGTGAATGTCATGAGGATGGAGCCAGGCTCTTCTCAGTGATGCCCAGTGGTACGACAAGGGGCAATGGGTGTGAGCTGGAACACAGGAGGTTCTGCTTAAACTTGAGAAGAAACTTCTTTCCAGTGAGGGTGACAGAGCCCTGGGACAGGCTGCCCAGGGAGGGTGTGGAGTCTCCTTCTCTGGAGCCATTCAAAACCCGCCTGGACGCCTTCCTGTGTGATCTCATTGAGGTTCCTGCTCTGGCAGGGGGGTTGGACTGGATGATCTTTTGAGGTCCCTTCCAATCCCCAATATTCTGTGATTCTGTGAAATGCCTCTGGTTTCCATCTGCTCAAAGAAAGTTTTAAGGTTTTGTTTTGATCTGATACGCTGTTCAAATCCATCACAAGAACCTCCTGGAAGATAAAAAAATGTTTTCAGCCATGTTTCTGGGAGGCTGCTGCCCATCTCTGGGACTATAGTAGACGGTGTTTGGTTTTAAAGCACTGTAAAGGCAGTTTGCTTCCAGAATCTGCCAGTGAACTTGCTTACCAGGGTATCATGGAGTACTTCTTATGAATTTTAAGAACTTCAATTATTCATTGATCTTTTCAGTTGGGCAGAGAAAGGGAAGGAGGACATTCAGCAGGTTTTGTTTAAGAAAGAAAAGAAGATATTGAAATTCTTGTAGAGTTTGAATCTTCTTATGTTAACACTGGTTTCTGGTCTCTTTCCAGCTGTGCAGTTGCACACAGAACCTGAGTATAAGGATGAGACGATGACAGTCTACCAGGTACCTCTTACAGGTGAGCACGTGGTGCTGTGGTCAGACCAGAGCAGCGCTTGTTCAGCACCTCTGCTTGAGGTGGTTAAAGGAGCAGCCTCTGTTTGCAAGCCTGAGTAAGGAGAGGTTTGTTAATTTGCACCAAGATGATGAAGGGAGTGGAGCATCTCCCTGATGAAGAAAGGCTGAGGGAGCTGGGGCTCTTTAGCTTGGAGAAGAGGAGACTGAGGGGTGACCTCATTAATGTTTATAAATATGTAAAGGGCGAATGTCAGGAGGATGGAGCCAGGCTCTTCTCAGTGATGCCCAATGGTAGGACAAGGGGCAATGGGTGTGAGCTGGAACACAGGAGGTTCTGCTTAAACTTGAGAAGGAACTTCTTTCCAGTGAGGGTGACAGAGCCCTGGGACAGGCTGCCCAGGGAGGGTGTGGAGTCTCCTTCTCTGGAGACATTCAAGACCCGCCTGGACACCTTCCTGTGTGATCTCATTGAGGTTCCTGCTCTGGCAGGGGGATTGGACTGGATGATCTTTTGAGGTCCCTTCCAATCTCCAACATCCTGTGATTCTGTGACTTGAGAGAGTTTAGCAGTTTTGAGAGAATCTGGAGGACTTGGATGATGGATGGCTCCAGAGAAAGTGACTGGAGTACGCAAGCGCAAGTCACGCTGAGGGGAGGAGCTCTGTATTCTCGTGCAGTTTAAACATCATTGTCATGGAAGAGGGAAAGCTACTTATGCTTTTCTTACCTGTCACTTTTGATTGAGTGATCTTTGTCTGGTTTTATTGGATTTGGGACAGGAAAACCCCTAGCTGCTGAAAGTCCATTGCCTGAGAGTCCTGGAGCATCAACCCAAGGTGGAAACAGCCCTAAAGAGGATGCAGAGCCTGGATCCCCAAGAGCTGCACAGCAAAGCTTGGAGGAGGGCAAGGAAAAAGAAAGCCCAAAGAAAACAGGTGAAAAAATTGAACAACCTTTTTAACCTTAATGAAATAACACCAAATTAAGGATGTGCATTTGTCCTCTGAGCCGTTTGCTGTCTGAGAGCCAAGTCTGTAGAGAAGCTCAGCTGCAGGATTACATGGAGCAGAATGAGTTTTGGTACTTTGGAAGCTGATGCAGAACTAATAAGGCATAGAAACTGTACATGATTCCTATTTGGGGTGTGACTAGTCCCTGTAATAGTTTGCCCCTGGCTGGAGGGGGTGCTCTAGCCTTTGTAATTTAATTGCAAGTAAATGTTGGGGTTGATTATTTTTCAGTCTTGGGATTTATTTTGGTTTCTTGTAGCTGAAGCAGTGGGCTCTCTGACCTTAGGTGCTTGTAGCATTTTGCTGCTGGGCCCCAAGTTGACTGGATGATCTTGTTCCTGTTAATGCTTTAGCAAACATTTGAGGTGTTTTGGCTTTAAGCAAAATGATGAGTCAGTGATGATTCTGAGTAGTTTTGCTGTATTTTCCAGATGATGAACAGAAGTGTGCAAGCAGGCATCCCGATCTGGTGATGGCTTTCCTTTGTAAAGTGAGTTTGAACACAAAGATCTCTAAATCAATGTAGAATAGAATATGGAATAGAATAGAGTGTTTCAGCTGTAAGGGACCTGCAATAATCATCTGCTCCAGCTGCCTGACCACTTCAGGGCTGACAAAAAGTGAAAGCATGTTATTAAGAGTATTGTCCAAATGCCTCTTAAACACGGACAGGCCTGGGGCATCAGCCACCTCTCTGGGAAGCCTGTTCAAGTGTCTGACCTCCCTCTCTGTGAAGAAATGCTTCCTAACGCTGCTAGGACGTTTCATCTCGCTCAATAGATTTAATTGGAGATAACATTTTCATGCAAGACTCGGAAGCTATTTTGTGATTCTACTTGTCAAAGGTCAGAGTAACTGTAGCATGAGTAGGAATGTGTAAAAACTAGAGAGTTCTTTAGAATTGTTTTATAGAGCAGCCAATTAAGAGTATCCAGGTTCTGTTCTTAATGCTTATGGTAGGGAAGTCTGTCCTGCTTACTTGGCTGCTAAAGAAGGGAGCAAGAAGCAGCAGCAGCATGATCTTGGAAACCAGAAAATCTAGTAAAAGCTCTTTGGGGGTAAATTTGACTAGTGGCTGTGTAACTTTAAAGAAAAAAAAATTCCCTTGGCTTGTGAGGAAAAACTGAAAGTGGAAGTATGTGGATCTTGTTTCCAGGTCCTCTTTATTTGGCTGATATTTCTGGTTTATTTAACTCTTTTCAGATTCACCCAAAGAAGGGAAAGTTCCTCGCAGCTAAAGCCCAGGAGATGGGCCTGCCAGTGTGAGTACGAGACCCCAGCCTGGGGGATGGGGCAACACCAGGCGTGTTGGTGTTGGCAAGTTCAATATTTCTATGGCCTGGTTTTCAGGGGAACTCCAGCCATTCTTCCCATAATTACAGCTCTCAAAAATGGAGAAAGCATCACCTTTGAGGGCAGAGAGGTAAGATGGATCTGTGCTTTCTGCTGTGGCTTTGACATCCTCCCTCTTTCACAAGGCTCCTGGGGTGATAAATCCTTTTTGTGCAGAATGTTTTGCCTACCAATAGGCATTGGGACATGTTTTTATTTTCTAACACCCATTCTTGAAGCAAGGGTTGGATAGTGATTGCCTGATTATTCCCTCTCATTTCTGCTAAGAGGTTTGTAGTAAGATAGGGTCTGGCGGCCGGAAGATATCGGGCTGTACGGAAAGGTAAGACACCCCCTCTCTCTCCTAGTAGCCAATAGCACTTAGCCTGTGATGTAAGCAGGTGGAAGTGACGTAGTGAACCCACTCTATATAGTACTGTGTCGCACAGCATTAAACGCCATTTGCAGCATCCTCATATTGGTGTCAGTGCTCATTGGCCCAGAGACGGGGTGTGTGTTTGTCTCTGTGCCTCCTCGACCGGACGGGACGTTGCGGGATAACAACTGCAACAGAGGTTGGCATGGGTTTTGATGTCTTTGAGCTTTGAGTGGCTACTTTTGGTTAGTGACTTGTCCCTGTTCCAGACCCAAGCTGTTGCTGAACGTGGCTCCTGTCAGGAGTGTGTCTGGGGCTGTTGCAGGGGGATGATTAGGGAGGTACACTTGGAGATTAGCTCATTTGTGAGGGTGGCTCCATGTCTGTGGTTTCCAGAGCTTTTTCATCTCTCCTTCCCAAAGCTGATTCAGGTCTAGGAGTGAAGTAGTGGAGTTAATCCCTGCATGTTGTAAACCTGAGGTTTGAATGCCTGTGTAGCTATCACTCCCTCCTTACTCTGTTTGCACCTCTTACAGCAAAAGAAGTTCCTGAATGGAGAGTCTTTATCTCTCAAACACCAGTCTTAGTGAGAGGCAGAGCCAGCTCAGGCTGCGCCCCAGGTGATCTGTAAGTGAGGATCCTGACCTGGGGGATGGAACTGATGTATCTTTGCATCATAAGAATTTCACAAAGCCTTTTTTTCTTAACAAGCTTTTACCACCATCTGAATCTGCTGTGGAAACCTGGAAGCTGCTAAAATTCCCTTCCTTACATTAGCTTGTGGTTTGCTCTGAGACTGGAGTTGGGATTTGTTGTCACACAGCAAACTGTGAGCAGAAAGGGAACAAGAACTGCACTGGCTGGGTTTGCTGAGCGTTGAGAGAGCCTACTTGGAGGTGCCAGGAGGAGTTGGATGTAGTGATGCAGGGAGGGCTGTGCTTCTAGCTTGGCTGTGGTGTGATGTTTGTGTATCTGCCTGCAGCTCTTTCCTGAAGAACTGTGCACCCCTACTGACCCTGGCCCGGTGTTCATTGTGCTGGAGTGTCCTCACGAGGGCTTTGTGGATGCTGTCTGTGGAAACGAGACCTTCCGAAGGTAGTGGGGCTGGGTGACCTGGAGTGTTTGGGGGGAGACATCCTTGCTGAGCTTTGCCACAGAGAAGTGCTTGTTCTGTTCTAGATGTGTCTGTTCCTGATCTCTCAGGTGTTTGACAGGCTGAGAGAGTTGGGGCTGTTCAGCCTGGAGAAGAGAAGGCTCCGGGGAGATCTTATAGCGACCTTCCAGTACCTGAAGGGGCTACAAGAAAGCTGGGGAGGGACTTTTCATAAGGGCAGTTAATGACAAAACAAGGGGAAATGGGTTTAAACTGAAAGAGGGGAGGTTTAGATGAGATATTAGGAAGAAGCTCTTCACTGTGAGGGTGGTCAGACACTGGCCCAGGTTGGCCAGAGAAGCTGTGGCTGCTCCTCCCTGGAAGTGTTGAAGGCCAGGCTGGATGAGGTTTTGAGCAACCTGGTCTAGTGGAAGGTGTCCCTGCTGCTGGCAGGGGGGTTGGAACTAGATGATCTTTAAGGTCCCTTCCAACCCAAACCAGTCTGGGATTCTATTTGGCACTGTTAAGGAGCTAGAGCTGTAAGAAAGGGCTGGTGGTGCATTTTGAGCCTTCTCAGAAGGGCAGGGCTGCGCAGGACCCGTGTGACTCTGTCAGGCCTGTCTTCCCTCGGCGGCCTCCAGAGAAGGACGTGTGCACCGGCGTCCTGCTGGGGAGCAGCGTGGAGACTGCTGCTTCCCTGGCTGGTGGAAGCCTGGACTACATGTAATGTTTCTGTAGGGATTGTGCAGAGGCGTGTTGGGCTTCTGAAAGGCCCTGCAGATGTTGTTACTCTTGGAGGAGAGGAACTGCCCTGGGTGGGAGAGTGGAGGTGACAGCAAATGGCAGGTTTGAGCCTTGTGCCTGCTGCGATGTGGAACCTGTAAATCCTGGACTGTGCTCCTGAGGTCTCTGCTCTGCCTGCTTCGGGGTGGGGCATCTGGTAGTACTGAGATGGGAGTGGGGAGGGGGTGCCAAGGTGATGGAGGACTGAAGCTCAGGTTTTCTTTCTGTATTTGAATGTGCCCCAGGTATCAGGAAGGACACTCTGAGAACCAGGTGGCCTTGGTTATTCACATGACTCCAGAGTCAGTGCTTCGAGACAGCCGCTACCAGCAGTGGCTGGAAAGGTCTGTGGTCTTCTGATTGCTTTGTTTCATCTCCCTGTTGGGCAGCAGCGTGTTCTTATGGTGCAGATCTTTTTCCTAGAGTAGAAAGAACTGTTGGGTGGGAGCTGGACTCTACAGGCTTGGATGAGATTTTAGCTAATGGCTCAGGTGTGAGCAACTAATGTCCCACTCAGTAACATGGGGCTGAAGCTGTTGTGTGTGTTATTGTCCTCTTACAGATTTGGACCTGGAACTCAGCACTTGGTGCTCAATGAGAACTCCTCCACAGTGCACAACCCACGCAGCTACAAGATCCAAACCCAGCTGAACCTCATCCACCCCGAGATCTTCCCTCTGCTTACCACCTACCAGAGCAAGGTAGGCAAGGCCTTTTGCCTGTGGAGCTCCCACCTCTGAGCAAAGAACGTGTTTAACGTCACTCTCCTCTCTGTAGGAAGAAGAGGCTGTGTGTAGCGTGCCTGTTGTGCGAGGAGAGTGCCTCCTGAAATACCACTTCAGACCCCAACAGGAGTGGCAGAGGTCAGTGAGAATCTTTAGCTTCCCAGTTTTTGAGTGTTGTCTTGAAACAGCTTTTCAGCGCGGGTCTGTGCTGAGGGAGGATGGTGTGTGGGCATCTCTTGCAGATTCTCAGTGGTGGCCATGCTGGGGTGGCTGCCACGCTATCAGCTGTTCCCTGAGGGGCATGTCCCTGTCTCTGAAAGTCTCAGACAAGGTGTAGGACGTGGATGAGTCAACCACTGACAGCATCACCTGGCCACTGGTTTGGGGCGTTGTTTCTGTCCCTCGCTCTTGGAGCCTCGTGTGCTTCTCTGTCCTTTGCTTTGACCTCGTATGCTGTGCGCCCAGCCGTGGCGGTGGCAGAGCAGGTGGTGGCAAGGGAAACTTTTCAGGGAGCCCCATGAATATCTTATCAGGCTTTCTGGGTCTTCAAATTATATCAGAGCTGAAAGCTCCAGGTGACTGAACAAGTGCTGACTTTTCCACTGGCTCTTGCTTCGTGGGCAAGGAGGCAAAGCTGTTCAATGAGGATCTTAAGGGCAGGGACCACGTGATGCAAGGGGATACCAGCTGCCATGGCTCAAATTTCTGACTCTCTTGGGCAGAATAGCAGGACCCAGATGCCAAGAAGAGTTCGTCTGAAGGCCTGTAGTACTGCATGTGCTCTGATGCAGGACCAGGACACAGGTCCCTTATGCTTCTCAGTGGTGCCTGGGGCCCTTTTGGGTCGTTGTTCCTCTCCAGGAGTCTCTGTGCTGCCTTGCAGTGCCCTCTGGTGTCTGGCAGCTCTCTGGGTCTGGACAGTGTTGGGGAACATCCTGCTTTTCCAGGAGCTTCTCCAGTTTGGTGGAATAATTATTTCTGTGGGGTAGCTCAGCCCACCCCAGCCCTTTTGATGTGCACCACACTTGTGGATGTATCTTCCCCCACTCCTCAAAATGGAACTCGGAAGGAGCATTTGACTCTGGTTTGTCACCGTAATTTGGCATTTTGCTCTGAAAAGTGCTGTTTTTTCAGTTCCTACCCTGCCCTGTCCTTTTCTTTCAGAGATGCTGTGACTGTCTGTGACCATGACGCGTTTGTCAGTGAAGCCTTGGATCTCCCTGACTTCCAGACTCGTGTGAAGGAATGCAAAGAGAGCCTGCCTGTTGTACCAGGTAAGGACCAACAACTTGTCTTGGGTCCGTGTGATAGGAAGTAGGAGATCTTGGTGACTCAGTGCTTCAGAGCCCAGGCAACGCTGTGAGCACGCAGTTTTCCTGCTGCATGAGAGGTGATGTTAAGTCCTAGAGCTGTGCAGAGGACAGACTCGGTTCAGTTGGAGTTATGCAGTCTTATGCTTCTGGTTTTCTAAGGCTGCTGGTTTGGGGATTGGGTGCTGCTGGGGGCAACTGGAGACAAAGCACCCACGTGTTATTTCTCTGAGTTGACCAGAGTTCTGCTTGTGCTGAATGCTGTCATAGCAGCCACAGCGTGAGCCCACATGTTTGGGAGAAGACTTGCTCTAGAACAGCTCCCTGCAGGGGAGCTCTCCTCTGAATTTCAGCTGGTCTGTTGGACACGAGACTTTGATGATATGACACAGCCCCACTGACTCACTGTCTGGATCCAGATCCCCGGGAGAGGCGGGGCACTGCAGGACAGGAGCCAGGTCCCTCTTGAGCTGCCAGCTCTGTCACGGGCCATGAGCAGAGCCCTTGTTTGCCAGCCTTTGGATATGTAGTTAGGTGATGTGATGTGTCTTCTTGGTGGTCCCTATTCTGTCTTCCCTGGTAAACCTTGCTGCTGTGGGAAAGCCAGAGGCTGAGGGAGGCAAAAATGAACCTAGTGTTGGGCATCTAGAACCTGGAATAACCAGACTGTTGAACTAAATGGTATCTGATGGGGCAGCATGTGGATAACATTTACTTACAAATCCTTTTCTCCAGGAAATGTGGATGCTTATCCTGAAATTGTGTTCTTGGGAACAGGATCTGCAATTCCAATGAAAATCCGGAATGTCAGTTCCACGCTGGTAAATACCAGGTAAGTCCCAGTGTCGAGCGTTCTGCGTGGAGAGGCCCAGTCTCTGAAGAGCGTTGCCTGAGGACTGTTTTGACCAGCGTGTTGATGACACAGGGAGAGTGCCACTGTTGTGGAGTCTGTAGGACTTCACTTTCAAGCACCTGTCTCTCTGTGGGTGGGGAAGACTTGAGAACCACCTGTAAACCCAGACATTTAATGTCTTCATTCATTTTGCCATCTGCCCAAGGAGCGTGTTCTTCAGGAGCACAAGACCAGAATGAGCTGTACAGACAGAACAGTCTTTCTAAAGCCTCAGCTAGTAGGACTGGAGGAGCATTTAGAGGTGGAGAGCACTGAGAGCTCTCTGCCTTCCAACCCAAAAGCTCCCCCTCTCTGAATGGGCCCTGCTCAGAGCTCATCCACCGGCCACTAAATGTCTTTGTCACTTGTCTTGCCAGCTCCACCCGATCCCTGCTCTTAGACTGTGGAGAAGGAACGTTTGGACAGCTCTGTCGCCATTATGGAGAGCAAGTTGACCAAGTGCTGTGCAACATAGTTGCTGTGTTTGTGTCTCACATGCACACGGATCATCACTCGGTAGGTTGGGTGTGTTGGAGGAGGGAGGAGGATGAAGGCTCCATGCAGGCATGCGCTGCTGTTTGGGATTCAGATGTAGCTGTAGGTGATGGGTGTAGGCTGCCCTGCTGTTAGGGCTGCAGTTTCCCTCTGTGTTCCCCAGGCACTCATGAATCTTGTCCATGTTTTTAATTTCCTCTCCCTTCCAGCAGTCCCTGCAGAGTTGCTGGGATCATCCAGAGATGTGATTTTATTATTATTATTATTATTTTCTAATTATTTTTTTAGCAGTGTCCAACCCAGGTTTCTTCAGTGCTTTGCAATAATAGTCCCAGAAGGGCCAGCTGGTCTGTTCTAGACTGGGCCTGAGCAGGACAGGCTGTTTGTTGGTCTGCTGTCTTGTGTCTGAAAACTAGACTGGGACTGAAATGTTGGGTAGAGACTTTCTGCTCTCCAGCTTTCATTTGGGAGCAGACAGAGCAGCACTGGGAAGGGCTGAGGGGCATTTGTGTGGGCTGCTGGCCACTAGCTTGAGGCTTAAGTAGTGACGGTGTTAGAGCAGCTCAGCAAGTTGCAGTTGTTGGAAAAGAAGTAATCATGTATTTCTGACTGTAGCTTTTCCAGAAACTGCAGCTCACTGAGTTGTGGCAGCACTGTTGTCACTTACACCCCAGATATTTGTGACTACAACTTTTACTGTCATGTTTCTTCTTTCGCAGGGCTTGTTGAACATCCTGATGGAGAGGCGGAGAGCTTTTGTAAGTAATGCTGTTGTTTCACTGCTCCTGAACTTGCCTTGGAGTGAGGGGAGGGGAACTTCTGAGTAGTGAAAAGCACCATTATTTCCCTAGATATTCTTCTCTCTGATTCTTTTTCCCCCTCTGCATTTGCTTTTCCAGGCAGCCCTTGGTCAGGCTTTCAGGCCTCTGTTTCTGGTAGCACCTGAACAGATCATGCCTTGGCTATATGAGTACCACAACCACTGTGAAGAGATTCTTGGAGACATCAAGTGAGTGTTCTGTGTGGTGTGGGGAAAAATGTCCTTGCTGAGTCCTTGTTCAAGACAAACTACTGTCATCCATTCCCCTCACCCCTCTGTTGAAGGAGACTCTGACTCCTTCACTGTGTGTAGAACTAGAGTGTGCAGGTTGCAAAGGGGAGGACAGGGTTTGTTTCTCAGTTGTGCTATTTAGTAGAGGTTTACATGAAGGCTTTCCTTTTCCTTAGGAAAGGGGAGTTAGGTAAATGGAAAAAAGATTCCTGGAAGAGAGAGTACTTGATGGTGGGGAAGAAGTGGTTGGATGAGTTCCTGAAGCACTGGATAGTGAAAGCAAGGGGTAAAACAGATGTGTGCACAAAAATGTCTTGTTAGTAAGGCACTGAGCTGCGAAGGAGCAATAGGAGAAATGTGCTGCTTAAAGATAAGATCAGGTTTTACTTTGTACCTGTCCTTAGTTCTCTCTTCTCCCCTCCCTCACAGAATGATTACTTCCCAGTCTCTTGTGAAAGGCTGTGAGAACATCAAACCTAAAGCCAAATGGTTTGTCAGTTCTCTGTTGGAGAACTACGACTTGGCTGAGGTAAGCTCACAAGCTGGCAGGGTCAAGTGCTGTGAGGGGCAGGAGGGGATCTGATTTCTAACACTTATATCCTCGTTCAGTTTCAGACATGTGAAGTCCAGCACTGTAAAAATGCTTTTGCATGTTCAATGGTCCACAAATCTGGCTGGAAAGTAGTCTATTCTGGTGACACAATGCCCTGCATGGCCTTAGTACGAATGGGTAGGTGACAAAAACCCTCTGCTTGAGGAGGAATCTCTTGGAGAAAGGTTTTGAACTGTTAGTATCCGAAGTGGGAGCCCCAAACACTTGGTGCTATGCCTGCAACACAGCGAGGGGCTGAGGGGGGGAAAGGGGAGTTCATGTAGGCAGTGGAACTGGTCTGTATTCAGCTGATGGTTGAATATGTGATTGTTTACCCAGGGAAGAATGCTACCCTGCTGATCCATGAAGCAACGCTGGAAGATGGCATGGAAAAAGAAGCGATAGAGAAGACACACAGGTCGGGTGTGTTCTGCTGTTTGTCACTATTAGGAAGGTGAAGATGCAGAGCTGGGCTTTGTCCTTGGAGCTGGTGACGAAGGACCTAAGTCCTGTAGATGGTTCTGGTGTGTGCAGAGCTCCTCAGTACT
Source organism: Antrostomus carolinensis (assembly GCF_000700745.2). Classification (NCBI taxonomy): domain Eukaryota; kingdom Metazoa; phylum Chordata; class Aves; order Caprimulgiformes; family Caprimulgidae; genus Antrostomus; species Antrostomus carolinensis. Next base: position 12,664 of record NW_010308861.1, read on the forward strand.
GAAAATGATGTGTTGCTCATTGCACCAGCTCTGTAACTCTCACAGCTCCTCTGAACATCCCCAAAGACATACGGGGAAAGCTTTTTAAGTGGACAGTAGTAACTCTACAAATAGACTAGCCCACAGGAGAGGTCCTCTGCTTGATTACATTTCAGGACTAAGCTCAGGAGGTAGAAGAGTCATACCCCCTCTAACTGCACAATTCAAACTGAGTTCTGCAGCCAGTGACACTGAGTGGTGCCCCCAGCAAAGGGAGGAGATCTGAGAGCAGCTTCTCAGAATTACATGAGAGTTCCAGTGTAAGAGAGTGGGACTTGCTGGCACCCCTGGGACATGTATTTGAATGAGGCCCTGTCCCCAGTTTGTGGAACATTTAACTGTAGAGCTCCTAGTAATTACAGCTGCTTTCCTATGCTCAGTTGTCTGGAAGTCAGAAACTTGCTACCAGTGCAGGTTGCCAGAGGAAGAGGTACCTGGGCATGCCTGCAGAGAGCCCGGACATCTTGTGCCCCATGAGTGTTAGACAGCATCTAGTGCTGGCTGCTGGTGAGACCTGACCTCAGCTGCAGAGCAGCCTGCCCCGCTCTGTTGGCGGGGCAGTGGTAGCCAGCCTGTGTGTGTCCAGGTGCCATCTTCCTGTTCCTTCTGCAGCACAACCTCCCAGGCGATTCAGACTGGGATGAAGATGAATGCAGAGTTCATCATGCTCAATCACTTCAGTCAGAGATACGCCAAGATCCCGCTGTTCAGTGAAGACTGCAGCGAGAAGGTTGGAATTGCGTTTGATCATATGAGGGTGAGTTCCCTTCTGCTCTTGTAAGGCCCCACCTGGAGCACTGCGTCCAGTTCTGGAGCCCCCAACACAAGAGAGACCTGGAGCAGCTGGAACGAGTCCAGAGGAGGCCACCAGGATGATGTGAGGGCTGGAGCAGCTCTGCTGTGAGGACAGGCTGAGAGAGTTGGGGCTGTTCAGCCTGGAGAAGAGAAGGCTCTGGGGAGATCTTATAGCGGCCTCCCAGTACCTGAAGGGGTTACAAGAAAGCTGGGGAGGGACTTTTCATAAGGGCAGTTAGTGACAAAACAAGGGGAAATGGGTTTAAGCTGAAAGAGGAAGGTGTCCCTGCTGATGGCAGGGGGGTTGGAACTAGATGATCTTTAAGGTCCCTTCCACCCCAAACCATTCTATGATTCTATGAGTTGGGAGCTTTGAACCAGGCTGTGGGAAAGGTTTCAGTATTACTTTGGAGTGATCTGATCTGGAATATTTCATTGGCACATCCACATGCCAGTTTGGGGTTTGCTATTCACTGCACTTCTCCCTCCCAGTCCTGACGCAGCTGTGAACCAGCCAAACACGATGACCCTGGGCTCCAGCAGCAACTGATAACACCAGTCAGTTATCAGTTGATAATATCAGTCAACATCAGTTAACCTTATCAACATTCTTAGAACAATTCCCACACTATTCTAGCTTCTGACAAAAAACTTAACTCTATCCTAATGAAATCAGGGCAGTGAGACAGGTACTGGTGGCTCTTGAGAAGTCAAGTCCACTCTTAACACAACAGGTACTTGTCTCGCTATTCTGTGCACGCTACTCCCAGCTGAAAACCCAATTTTGCTTCCATTCCCACTCCCTTCTCAAGTGGTGTGCTGCAGAAGACATCCAGGAGCCAAAAGCTGCAGTCGTAGCAGTGAGAATAGCTCACCAATCAATCAAAATGTCCACAGTGTCCACATCATTTCTTGTGAAGAGACTGTGAATAACTTGGCACATGGGACCTGTGGAGTGGCTGCTGTAGGGTTGGAAGCGATGACCTGCCCGTTAACATCAGTGCAGCTGCAAACCCTCGGCGAGGCCAGGGCTCCTCTGTGCTGGGAGCTGCACAGGGGCTGAGGCAGCGCCCTGCCATCTGAGCAGGGAAAAGACTGGGAGGGGAAGAAGGAAGATAAAAAGCAATTCTCATGGGGGTGCTCCTGTCTCTGATGTGTTTCAGGTACGTTTTGGTGACTTTCAGACCATCCCGAAGCTGATCCCACCTCTGAAGGCTTTGTTTGCAGATGACATAGTAGAAATGGAGGAGCGGAAGGAGAGACGGGAGATGCGCCTTCTGAAGGAGACTGCTCTCGTCTTGGACAAACTGCACGGTGGTGAGAACAAGGAAGCACCGTGCCAGAAACGGAAACAAGCCAAGAACCATCAGGAACTACCCAACAAGAAGCTTAAAACCGTAAACTGAAAGAAACTTCAAAGTTGAGGATGCCCTGCTCTCCAGGAGGTGCCCTGCTCTCTGCAGGCCTCGGGAGCGTGTGGTGCCACGGGCGCCGTGGGAGAAGGGGCTGGCCTGGGTGCCTGGGTCTGCTGGGTTTGCTGGGTTGGCAGTGGATCTCTGTGGGCTGAAGCTGTCACGCGTGCTGTCAGCAGCACGAGTCCCCGTGGCGACAGTATCTGCCCCTACAGTTCCTCTTCCTGGGTCTCACCGCTCCATGTGTCACTTTTAGCCAAAAGTTCTCTCTGAACTGTTTTAATTGTTGGGATTATGCTACAAGCTATTGATAATGTGGCAGCAGCAGCAACAGTTGTGACCTTTGCAAGAGGTCAGGTTTGAGAAGCCCTTGAGGGGCTGTGGATTTGCCAGAATAAGGTGGGAATGTCTCTGGATTATGAGGAATGTAACTGGGTATCAGAACCCAGATCACAGGAGGAAATTTCACAATAAAATGGGACCCCATTAATTTTGAGGTTGAATTAGGGATGTGGATGCTGCTGTGTTCCCATTTTATTTTGGTTTTCTCAGCTGATTTTCTTTTTTTTTTCTTCATAAGATCAGTTTTCTGAAACCTTTATTTTAGAATCTGAATAAACAACAGGAGGCTGTGTTTTGCCTAGATCGCTGATGAGGACTGAGGGAGGGAAAACAGATACCTGAGTTGCTCCAGAGAATGACCTCGGTTAACTGCTTCTGCATTTCAGCATTGGTGTAAAGACCAAGCCAGGAGCTTCACTGGTCAGTTCAAGCTGGTAGCAGCCGGGGGTGGCTTTTGAGCAGGAGCCAGCAGGAAAGCTGGCCAAGCAGGAGGATATGGGGCAGGTCTGTGGTTAACAGGAGTGGCTTTGAGGCTTTTTGTGGGTCGGTTTTGCTTCTTTGCTTATCAGTGCATGTGTTTGGAAGCAGGAA
>NW_010308861.1:15852-16140 GCF_000700745.2 Antrostomus carolinensis
CAGGAATGGGAGTGTTCAATTTTCAATTAAAGAGTTCATTTTCAGAGACAAATCAAAGGCACTGGGCCCCTAAGCACTGCTCAGCAAGTAATGCCAGCACATATTAAAGACTTCATGTTAAGGTGATGGAAAATTAAGATGCAAACTGGCTGCAAAGCATCTGTTGTTGTTTAGCTGTGCTTTAATTTAATAATAATATTATTATTAAAGAAGAAACTGGGTAATTAACACAGCTGGGAACTACACCAAAGAGCTGCTGTGCTCTGGGGCCAGAGTAAGCGAGTGCTT
>NW_010308862.1:0-16580 GCF_000700745.2 Antrostomus carolinensis
TTGTGGGTCCTTCCAACTCACAACAGTCTGTAATTCTACGATTCCCGGCACTGGCTGTTGTCCCGGGAGCACAGCACTCGTCCGGCTCTGCCCCGCAGTGCTGTGCACTCCTAACGCTCCAGGGCACGGGTGTTATTAAAACCCATGCGCTCCAGAAGAGCAGAGATGGGATTCTGCAGCGCTGAAGGGGCACGGGCTGAAGTTACAGCTCTGAGCCCATTGCATCCTGCACTGTGCGGGGGGCTTTACTGGCATAGGCAAAGAGCCCAGGGTTCCTGCTGGGCTCCTGTTCCCCTCCCTGGGGAGGACAGATTTAGTCCACAAATACAGAATCACAGAATTGCCTCAATTGGAAAAGACCTTTAAGATCATCCAGTCCAATCATTAACCCAACACTGACAAGTCCCCGACTAACCCATGTCCCTCAGCACTGTGTCTACAGGACTCTTCAATCCCTCCAGGGATGGGGACTCCACCACTGCCCTGGCCAACCCCTTCCAATGCCTGAGAACCCTTTCAGCAAAGAAATTCTTCCTCACACCCAATCTCAACTGCCCTGGGCACAACTTGAGGCCATTTCCTCTTGTCCTGTCACTTGTTCCTTGGTTGAACATACCCACCCCCACCTCTCTACACCTGAGGCTGAGGGGACAAGGTATCCCCTCAGCCTCCTTTTCTCCTGGTTAAATAACCCCAGCAGGATGCAGGAGAAGCAGACACATGAAATATATTTGCAGCCCAAGATGCCAGGCTGGGACACAAAACACCTATTACACCCCTGGAGCTCATGATCCTCCCAGAGCTACACGTGGTCCAGGAGCTGTGGGGCCAGGAGCCATGGGGCAGCCCACACATCAGCCTCCTCTTGTCATTAATACAATGTGCTACAAAGGGATCCCCATGGCCAACAACCAGCCCCTACCCCTGGGGTTTGCAATCAAGCAGCACATCTGGCACATGGCAGAGCAAAGTGAAACACGGGGAGAAGGGGGAGCAGCAAACATGCTTCACGGAGCACGAGGTCCTCAGAAACTTGTCCCCAGTGGGGATGGAACAGCTTCACCATTAGCATTTCACAGCTTCACCCCATGGTTGTGGTTGTTCGCAGATCCTGTCATCTCCTTCCCCTCCTTCCCTGTCTCTTTGTTCCTTTGACTTGCTGCCTCACAGCTGGTTAACACCATAATCCTTTGATATTTTTTTTTTTTCATTTAATCAGTTCTCATTTTTGTCAATTTTTCACTTGTATCTTCCTCTCTAGGAGACTGAAAGGAGGCTGGGAGCTGCGTGGTTGTCTTTTGAAGAATCTCCATGAAATAGTTTCAGGGAGATTTTCACCCTTTCCTCCCATAAATGTTGGGCTTTCTTAAAAAAAAAAAAAAAAGAACAAACAGGGAATTTTATCATGGAGAAAATTTTCTTTTTCACTGGCTTTCTCCATGTCAGTGGGAAAATACTGCTCTGTTTTTCTGTAGTTGCTATTTTTACCCTTCCAAAACCCTCCAGCTTCCCTCCATTGGTCCTTTCTGTTAAATTTCCTCATCATTTTCCTTCCCAGTTTCTCTCCCAGTTTCCAGCTCATGGTGCACGAATATACTATAAACTCTCGTGGGAGGTGGTGATATCTTCAAACACACACACATTTCATCACATGGTGGGCAACTGGTTGCAGACTGGGATTTGACTTCATATTAAAACATCCCTACCTATGAGCTGTATCTAATGTTGGATACAGTAATATCAGGGGTGCTGAGTTACTGAAGGTCAATGGGATTTAATGGAATGAGTGTCCTGCAAGGAAGGACCTGAAAATCTCCAGCACTTTGGGTGCCTTGCATAACATTCAGAATATTTAAAAACTCCAATTAAAACTGCCGAAATAAAAGCATTATTGGATACAGGACTTATAACAAGATTCAACGTGCTGTGGGAAATACTTTAAAGGTGACCTGCAAATCCTTCTTAATTGCTTTGCTGTTGCAAGAGATGCTGTGTGCCCTCAATAACAGGGCTGGCGAGGACATCTGCTATCAGTTTAAAACAGCAAAAGTAAGTCAAAGTTGGAGGGTAAATTCCTTGGAGGTGTGGCTGTGCTGAATCACAGCTCCTGATGAAGAGGCAGGTCCTAAATTGCTTCTTAAAACAAGGCAGGTTGGTCCACTCCCTCCATCCCAAGCTGTCCATGGGGCCACCAAACTTGCCTGCCACCCTATACAGCTTGGATCCTCCAGCCTTATTTCAGCAGGTACTGCAGATGCTGGTGGGCAACTCCTCCATACCCAGGCAAAAGGCAGGGAGGGCTCTGAACATGAAGACTTGCACCAGTGTGTTTGGAAGGAGAGGGAAGATGAGGGCTCAACCTGGGAGGGCAGAAGATGCAGATGGGAGGGGTGCTCACTTCTTCTGCCCTGGTGTGCCTGGCAGTGGGATCTGAGGAAATCACGTACACCCAGAGCCATAAAAATATTAAGGTACTAAAAACCCCAGCACAGTCAGGTCCTTAGTGACTTCTAAGCATCTCAATATCTCACAGACACAGCAGTTTCCCTCTAGCCCAAGATATCCAGGAAAAATGAAGGGCTGGTCAGGAGGACTCAATCCACATTTTTGGGATGATCAGATGCTGCATCCACACAAAGAAACAGCCAGGCCAGAACATCATCTCTGGCATGTGTTTGGGAAAGGGGAGGGGAGACATTATCTCACTGGCCTGAATGCTCCTCTTCTCTTTCCTCCTCCAGAAAAGCTGCCAAGAGTAAAGATCTCTCAGGAAATAAACTCCCACTCCCTTTTTCTCACCATGTTCAAAGGGGATGATGCACACATCCTGGCATGGCTGGGCGGGCAGGGGACAGCAATGCAGCTCCAGCCCTACCTGTGCTACCACAAGAGGTACTTTCAAAAGGGTTTTTTTTCAATTTTGTTTTTAGAAACATGTAGCTCTTCCTCTTGAGAGGAGACAGACTCAGCTCGGAGGTGGGGGGGTGTCAGATACTGCTGTCAAATAGGCTTAGAAACAGAGACACACGGATAATATATGCCAGACAGTTTGGCTGACAAATTATTGTTTCTGCTGTCACTTAAATTGTTCCATACGTCATCTTCTCCTCCCATTTCTGTTTCAACCAAACCTGCCTAGAGATGATACTTCTTCCAGCCCTTCTCATGACAGTTAAAAACCCAGTTTGCTCCATTTGTGCATTGTGAGATGGACCCTGCTCCCTTTTGAAGTTATGGATGGCTGAGAGGAGGGAAACAACAGAGATGTTCTTCTTTTCCTGCTCCCTGTTGTACCTGATGCTACAGAAATAATTATGATCAAAATCAGAGAGCTCAGGGGAAGGTAAAATGCAGCTCCTGGGTTAGCTCTTGGTGATGGGGTATGTGGTAAATGCAGGCTCTGGCAGCAGAAGGTGGAAAGAAGAAACCCATGTTGCTGCAGAGCTGTTCTGCTTGCCCAGTCCCAGGGTACATGCCCCACCTCTTGTGTTGTGCCTCATCACTGCACGTGGGGGAGAAGAGATGCTATCAGGGCTCTGCTCACCCAGTCACCTCCCATCCCCTTTGAGACACCAGCTTGAACAAATAGCAAGAGCAAAGTCACCATGTCCAAGCCCAGAGGGCAGCTCTTACCACCTGGGAAGAGAAGCTGCAGGTCCCACAGCGGTAGCTGCAACCAGGGAGGGGAAATATGGGGACAACGTGTGCCACCAAAGACCATGGAGTCTGTGCCTCCAGCTCTAGCCCAGCACTTCTGGATGGGAGTTAGCTGGCAGACACAACGCTTCTGTGTGCGGAGCCAGGGAAGTTTGTGTCCTGCTTTTGCTAGGATAGAGCTGATCTTCTTCTTTGTAGCTAGAGTAGCGCTGTGTTTTGGTTTCAGTGTGGGATTTGTAATGAGAAGAATGTTGATAATGTACTGATGTTTTAATTGTTGCTGGAAAATGAAGGACTTCCCAAGCTCCCCATATTTTCTAATCTGCAGGTACAGAAGAAATTTGGGGGGAGTGCAGTAAATTAACAAAGTCAAACTGGCATTTGGATATGCCAATGGGATATTCCATATCATTTAATATCATGTTCGGTATATTAATGAGGGTTGGCTGGATCTCGCGGGGATCACTTGATCTCTCTCTTTCTTCCAGGATTGTGGTTTTGGGATTGTCTCTGCTCTGGGATCACTAGCCAGGGAATGGGCTGGACATCAGTCAATGGGTGGTGGGTGATTGCACTGCGTAGCATTCATTTGTATATTCTATTATTACTGTTATTATCATTATTATTTAAAGTATTCTTTTAATTATTATTTTATTTCAATTATTACATTGTTTTTCTCTCAACCCATGAGTTCTCCCACTTTTCCCCTTCTGATTCTCTCCCTCATCCCACTGGGGGAGAGTGAGTGAGCAGTTGCATGGCATTTGGCTCCCAGTTAGACTAAAACCACCACAGTTTTCTAGTCTTCCCAGGAAAATGACCACAGCTCTTCTGCTGTCCTGCAAACTGTGCCTCATGTGAGGGTGGTCAGACACTGGAACAGGTTGCCCAGCAATGCTGTGGATGCCCCCTCCCTGAAAGTGTTCAAGGCCAGGTTGGATGAGGCTTTGAGCAACCTGGTCTAGTGGAAGGTGTCCCTGCTGATGGCAGGGGGGTTGGAACTGGATGAGCTTTAAGGTCTCTTCCAACCCAAACCATTCTATGATTCTGTGAAATCACCTCCAAAATACCTGCAGAAAATTCTTAGCATCCCTCCATCAGCTCTGACACCTCTGTGCCTCCCACGGTCCAGCCCTGACTGTCAGCACCAGGCAGCAGTGCCACCAACAGAAAACACTGGAGTAAGGCAGAAAGCAGCTCATTTTGTCGTCTGGACCCATACATCACTCCCCTCTGCTGTGTCAAGGTGAATTTGGCTGTTATGGACCGAGTCAGTCCCCTCAAGGTTCCTCCTGCCAGCAGCCCATGCGGGTGAATTACATCTCAACGTGAACCCTGTTACCATCAGTACCCCGAAGGTAATAAATGTCTGACCATTATTAGGCAGTTATTGTCTGGAGCCTTTCAACAACAAAAGGAGGGCTTAAAAAATGCCTCGAGGTGCGACAGCTGCTGAAGGAGCGTGCTGGGGACCAGGCGACTATTTTATTGCATAGTACTTCCACCAAGCCTCCTCCTTCCTGGGTAAACGTGTCCTCGTGAGGGTCTTTTAGGAGGGAAACAATTCAGTGTTTCCGCTTATTCCAGCTTTAAGATTTGCAGTTACTGCAGGCAAAATGCGCATAAACCCCAGTTTGAGGTGGGGATATGGAATTTCAATCTGTGCTGTGCATAACAGGAACCCAGGCCGGGATGAATCATGCTGTGTTACTTTGGTTTGGATTATTTTTTTTTTTGCACTGCGTAGGTTTTTCTAGGGCATATTCCATCAAGCACATACTGGTCGAATTCACTTTGAACATTTATGACGCTGTTAGTCTGTGGTACACACACTTCAGATGTCAGAAACAGTAAGAAAGTGGGTTTAGCAACTTAACAAAACCCTTCCATCATTTCCAGAGATCACCAAACATTTTCCAAGTGCTCTTTATCACAGCTATTTGACTACTATTATTTTTTTTCTTAGATTTGTCAGTTCTGAGGTATTTTGATTAAAACCGTACTGAGTAATTTCACCTTTTTTCCTTCATCAATACAGTAATTTGTAAATATCCTAGGAATTATTTTTTTTTGTTTGTCCTCCCACCCAGGAATGCAAATGGCCATTATGTGCTCCCCAAGGTATCTCCAAATAACCCTTCTCCTTTTAACCTTAGGATTTTATTGTGTTAGTTGCTAGGTAACTGAGTAAGATTTATAGCCATCTATTGTTAATTTTGAAGGCGGTCTTCAATTTCCCCGTAAATAGCATTTGGGAGTTGGAGTCCACACCAATAAAAACTTGCAGCCCAGTCCCACTCCATGGTGAGGAGCACCTGCTATGAAATGTGGAGCCAAGTGGATATATGAAGCTTATCCCCCCAAAAAAAGGTCCCAGCCCCTCTCAGACTGGGCAGGTTGAGCATCATTGGGGTGCTGGAGGGATCCTGATCTCCCTCGGCCTCTGATGCTGGCACAGCAATGCATCCTGGCTGCCACCCCTGCCCCTCTTCCAGCCCCCTCCTCCTCCTCCTCACAGGCTGTTACTCACTCCCTGAAATGACAACGCTGCAGTTTTGGGGTTTTTTTTCCCCAGAACTGGATTTCTTTGCTGTCAAGCTCAAGACTCCCCAGGTGCAGCTTGGCCTCGCCTCTCTCTTGGAGGAGAGGTGGGTGGTGGATGGCTCTGGTTCATGCAGTTCCTCAACACTTCTCAATTTGAGGCTAAACAAAGCAATCAAGAGGGGTTTGGCCAATTTGCACAAACCCTCCTCGTGCTATAGCAACAAGTAATTTTCTGTTACCCCTCCCTCGCTCCCTCGAGCTCTCCTGGAATCCAGCAGAATTATTTGCTTTATGCTGTAAATTCACACTCATTCCATGTTTTACTTTTCAGGATCGTTCCTGAAGGTAAGAAAACCCAAACCTATTTGGGGTGACTTGCAGAGAGGCAAGTGTCAGCAGCCAAGGCAGGAGGTGAGCTGTTGGGAGTGAAGCCATTCCCCTTCAACAGCACTGGAAGCATCACAGATGTTGTTCAGTCCCTCACATTAATCATACCTTTGCCATCCCACAGCTAGAAAGGTCCTTTTATTCATTTTTTTTAAAGCTGTTTTATTGTCTCTTCTCATTGGGGGGAAAGAAAATAGCCTTTTTCTTCCTGTTTCATAGGATTTAAGCCTGCTGATAAACAGGGGAGTGAGATAGCTGGCAAAACCAGGCTGCCAGTGGTTGTGGTGGGGCCATAGCTCAAATCAGGCAGAAGTTCCGTAGCTGCTCTAAGAGAAAATTCAGAAAACTATGTCTGTGGTCCCTGAGATGCCAGAAATGGTTTCTTTTCTGGCCACAAATGTTGCTGGGTTTTACACTTGTGCTATTCTTACCTGTTGGAGATGCTGGTTCTTTGGGCAAGGCAAACAGCCCAGGACCTACCTGCTGTCTAAAGCTTTCGATACTCCCAAGTTCCTCTGTACATTTAGGTTCTTGAAAGGCCCAGTCACGATCAAATGGGAAAAAGTGAAATCTGAATGCAAGTCATATCTGGAAAGCTTCACATACCACTTGGAGGAGAGCTGATGAAGAGGAGGATATCATCAGATAACTTCAGGCACCTGAGGAAGGCAGCCTCTCCCGGCGGGCATGCAGCCCTCGGGGATTATTCCAGCACAAGGCACTCCCACTGCATTTTCCACATAGAACGAGATGAAGCTGTAGATGTTGACGAGAACTGTTGGAAGGATTTAAGACACCCCACTTAATGCAACTCAGTCAGCGTAATTTAGGAATATCTCTAAAAAACATACCTGACAGGCAGCATCTCTCCATTTGCCCCAGCTGGCCAGGGACAGCAGCTCAAGGGAGAGACAGCAGAGAGGTCTGCTGTAATACCCTTGGCTGAGGTTTCCTGAGATCATCTGCACCATTGACCTGGTTGGATTGTCCCCTGAGACACCTGGGTCTGAAGAGACCTGGTATGCTCAGGGATCCCCCAGGAAGAGAGCAGTGAAGGAGAGTGGAAGACAGCAAAGGCTTTCAGCAGCTGAGCCCCAGCACAGACGGGAAGAGAGGCTGCTGGCTTCTGCTCTCACAAGGTGTCCTGGTTTTTAGCTGGGACAGTAGCTAGAATGGTCTAGAATAGCTGTGTTTTGGTTTCAGCTGGGATTTGTTACAAGAGAAATGCTGATAACATACCAGTGTTTGCATTTTTGTCACTGGAAGTGAAGGACATTGTGTTTTGTTAATGTACAAGTGCAAGATCTAAGGGGACGAGGAATACTGAAATCAATAAGCTAAATTGGCATTTGGCTCTGCCAAGGGGCTATTCCATCTCCTCTCCCCCATGGGCAGGAGATTCATGAGGGGCTCTTCCTCTCTTGCTCTCTCTGGCTTTCGCTCGGGCTCTGGCTCTCGCTCGGGCTCTGGCTCTCCCGGGATTGCGGTTTCGGTTCAGGATTGTTGCTCCTCTGGGATTGTTATCTGGGAACGGGCCGGGCTTGGTCGGCAGGTGGTGAGCAATGGCACTGGGTATCACCCATTTGCATATTATTATTATTGTTAACATTCTTATTTTAATATCGTTTTTATTTAAGTTTTCTGTTGTTTCAGTTATTAAATTGTTCTTATCTCACCCCACGAGTCTCCTTTACCCTTGCCCCCCAGTTCTCTCCCCTATCCCCTGGGAGAGCGGGGAGCAAGCACACAGCTGCTAGCCAAGGGCTAGGTGAATGAAACCACCACACAAAGCAAGGCTTAGACTCACCGTGTCATTCCCTGCTGCTGCCAGGAAGCAAACCTTCATGGCAACTGCTGAACGACGCCTCCTTCCAGCAGCTTGGCCCCCACCGTACGCGGTTTATGATTTCAGAGCTCAGTTATTTGCCGGTTCAGCTAATGTGGGTACATTTTATCTGTAGCTGCATTTTCTCAAGCAGGGCTAGATTGCCACCAGTGGGTACGTGTTTGTTCTAGCTAAGCTCTGGCAAGCCCCAGCCTCAGGGGCAAGTGCACAGTTGCATGTTCCCAACACCACAAATCTGGCCCCTGCTCCAAAGGGTTGATCAAACCTGAGACCTGAAGTTGAGACCACTTCATCCTTTGAACCCAAGCCATGCATGAGGCCGGAGCTCCAGCCCCTGGCAGCATCTGGGACCTGCTTGCACCTTTTGCCATGGCTTCAATCCCGCCTGCCGGGGGGCTTTCACAGGCATGGGAGAAAATAAGCCCCCACTCCTATTTGCCAGTCACAGAATCACAGAATTGCCCCAATTAGAAAAGACTTACAGATCATCAAGTTCAGTCATTAACCCAACACTGACAAGTCCCCTAAACCATGACTAACCCATGTCCCCCAGCACTGTGTCTACACAACTCTTCAATCCCTCCAGGGATGGGGACTCCACCACTGCCCTGGGCAACCCCTTCCAATGCCTGAGAACCCTTTCAGCAAAGAAATTCTTCCTCACATCCAGTCTCAACTGCCCTTAGCACAACTTGAGGCCATTTCCTCTTGTCCTGTCCCTTGGTCCTTGGTTGAACATACCCTCCCCCACCTCTCCACACCCTCCTTTCAGGGAGTTGGACAGAGCCAGAAGGTCTCCCTTCAGCCTCCTTTTCTCCAGGCTCAACAACCCCAGTTCCCTCAGCCGTGAACTCATCACACTTGTGCTCCAGACCCTTCCCCAGCTCCGTTGCCCTTCTCTGGACACGCTCCAGCACCTCCATGTCCTTCTTGAAGTGAGGGGCCCAAAACTGAACCCAGCACTTGAGGTGCAGCCTCACCAGTCGCTAAGACCTTTATTGCAGGTCTGTCTGCACAGCAGCTAACCTGGACACGTTTGTTCTTGCCAGTTTGCAGGGAGCCATCCCCGTTCCCCTGCTACCGTGAGTAGGTGCAATTAAACACCTCATGGCAAATACTCCTTTCTGGAGAGGGTGGGGGAAGGCAGGCAGTAAGCAGTGAATAGCTTCAAAGAGAAAGGTCAGCAAGCCGGTGAGGATGGATTAGTAAAGGACAATGCAGCAAAGACCTGATTAATTTAATTGCTCATCTGAAATGTAGTCACAGATTAAAGAAGGATGAAGAAATTATAGCATATGAATGGAACCAAACAATGATTTTAAGGGAGAAAATACACAGAGCCCTGCCTTCCCCTGCACCCTCTGCCCTGCATACAAAGGGGTTTGTACTCAGTGATTACTCAGACTTCTGGCTCTTCCCCTCACACTGTCTTCTCAGAGACGGAGACACTGACTACCAACAAATGTTTAAGTTGCTGCAGCTTGATATTGCTGCTGGAGGCTCAGACTGAGCAGGAACATTAAAGCTTGGTATGTGCCCGAGCCAGCGAGGAGATGTAATGTGGAAACCATTTGGGCTCTTACACTCCCAGCAGAACTGAGGTTTTCCTGGTGGAAATAGATTGCTGTGCATGGCCTCAGCCTCTGCACTTCATACCCAGCCACTGCCTTGAAGGACCTGAATCAGCTTCACAAAGGAGAAATGTATTTCTACCTTACCTTGGCTTAAAACGGTACCTACATTAGCTCTCCCTGTACTTATGGTCAACAGACCATGTCTCTAAACACTTCAGAAGTAATATTTATAGCTAGAGAGAAGCAGAAGTAATTTAATGGAAAATTTCACAGTTTGTTTTTTTTTTTTTTTAATTGGAACAAACAAATTAAAAAAACCCCAGGAAATAAAGTGTACAAAGCATATGGGTTAGGTCAAAACACTGTTCTCATTTTGATTTTTCAAAAACTGTGCCTTATGTTTGCTAATAAAAAAATAGCTGAAAAATTAAGCTAACTTTGAAGTGGGAACTCAGACTCTTCTGTGAAGGCCAAAAAACTTCTTAGCATTCTTCATCTCATTATTGCAAAGAGAGGTCACAAACTTGTCAACGAAATCTGCTTCTGGAAGGCTACAATTTCGATTGCCTGGATTACTCCAGCGCAGGCAAAAATACTTGGAAAATACTGGAGTGAGACTGACAGGCACCACTTTGGCCATCACCTCCTTCCTCCTGGAGAGACTGCCTCCTGGAGAGCTGCCTCCAGGAATTTGCACTGCAAAGGGATTCATCCCTTTCCACTAAATGACCAACATCTACTAAGGTTAGTGACTTCTGGATGAACTTGAATGTATTTCTTAAAAAGACTTGATTAAGAGTTCTCAATCTGAAGAGTTCAAGCGATGGGAGAACTTACCATGTGGGCTGAGCTGCTTTAACTCTTAATGACTCCTGGGTTTGTCTGAGTCTCTGTGCCTTTCCCTGGTAGATAGGAGAACTTTCTTACCTCAACACTATTCCCCTGGCAGATATGCTTTCTCTTAGTCAGCCACCAATTTTCTGTTTGGGAAGAGGAGTCATGTTGGAAAAAAACAACAGACCAGGTCTGGAAAATTGTCTTTCCAGCCCATACTGCTTTGCTTACTCTTTTCTGCCTCTCCTCATTTTTCAATACAATTTTCAAAGCATAGCTATGCAGGAGAAGAAGGTTTTCTAGCAAGTGTCCTGATTTAAGACTAGCTCCTTGAGATGTGTGTTTCCAACATCCTTCAATAAAATCCATCTTAATTTTATATTCAGGAAAAAATGCCCATTATTGGGGCAGAAAGGAATGTTGAAGAGATGAAGCAATCACCTCTGTCTCTGGAGCAATTAGTCCCAATAGGCTGTACAATGAGGCTGAAGAAGAGCAATGTAATTTTCATAGAATATCTGGACCTGAGCATCAAAAGTATTAAAATAACCCTTTAATTATACAGAGCTGGAAGGTTAAATATTATTCAGGGGCTACACACAGACCCCCTGTTGGCTTAATTCCACAGCAGGCCACATTTAAAGCCTTTGTAATAATTTATCAAAGATAAATCATGAAAAAGAAAGATGCCTCTAAGATACTGGTCAATTTAAATTAAGAGTCACAGCTTTTGAAATACTGCATGTTCTGTTTTCTGCATCTATTTGAGCATGAGAAAGGTATCCTCTCTCCTTTTGGATGAAAAACATAGCAGCTGAAAAAGGCTGGAGCTGCCAGAACTAAGAGATCTGCTGTATTTTCTGAGACAAAGCAAGAGGAACATACAAGGGGGGGCAGAAAAATGCAACTTCTTCACCCTTACCTGCAGCCTCTGGGGCAGAGGCGATGTAAGCCACTGGCTACAGTTTGTCACTCGGTTGCCCTCCTGCGAGCTGGTTCCCACATTTGCTTCTTTTTAACCTAAATTTCTTCTACCTGAATTTTCTTGTATATTTTTCAAACTTATAAAAGTTGGGGGGTTTTTTGCAGATTTCTTCCAATAGCACTGCTACTGATATGGAGCAGGTCCAGTATCCCAGCTCATTCTTCCAAAACATTTGCAAAATGAGCTGTTTGGCTCATGGCATCCCATGGCAAAGGATGTCCCTGGTGCATGGATGGCAGCACCAGCTGGTCACCAGGCACCTCTGAGCAGTGCACAGGGCACCTCTGTGATATGCTCGTGTACTTCATGTGCCTTGGGCTATTCCTCCTCCAGACAGAAACTGGGAAGCATCAATCTATGTGACCGACAGGCCACGAGTGGATGGACGCGTCCATTCTCCCTGGACCAGAGACTCCAATGTGGGCTTGGAGCAAGGCTCCATACAAACAACATTATTGCCTTCCCTTGTTCCTGTTGCACGGGACAATCAAACAAGGAACCCAAAGCTTGGAAATAAACACCAGCACAGAAAAGAATGTTTACCATTCAATGTATTATTCCCTTGTGTACAAAGTATTTTGCCTCTATAATAGCACACAGGTATTGAAATACGATGGCAAATACAAAAAGACCATACAGACATGTCTTACGGGTCTTTTCATTTCCTTTCGAGTATAAGCAGAAAGAAAAGAAACACTGTACAGGAAAGTGCTTGCAAAAAAAAACCCAAACCAAAACCAAAATGCAGTTTGTAGAAAAATAATGGCATTGATATACAAACCCCAGAGTTGTTCCTGAACAAGAAATGTCTAATATCTCTGGTCCTCAAAGTCTGTTCCTATTTAATGAAGCCCATTAATGAACCACAGGATCAGTGCTCTATCATTTTTTTCCCTTATAGTTAACATTTTTTTTAGGTTTCTCTTGCTCTGTTAATAGCTGCTATGAAACTATATGGTAGAAATTAATGTGTACAGGTCAAAACAGTATTTCTTTGTATAAATAGCCATTCACTTCATTACACAAAATATAATAAGCCTGTACTTTCTAAGCACCACTGTTTCTTTCTAAAGTTCATAGTGCAATTTTCCCTTTTCTCCTACAGAAGTTATACATAAGTAATTATCATTAAAAAAATCACTATTCCATTACTACCCCTTTCCCTTTTTCCTCTTTCAAAAAATCTTTCCCTTTTCCCCTTTCCCTTTTTCCTCTTTTCTTTTCTTTCACCTGTGAAACGGTATTTTTGGCATTTTTCTCAGAAAGGTAGAATTTATTATTGTTATGCATAGACATACAACGTGGGTGAAATATCAGTCTTTCTAGGATATGGCCACATCCTCTCTCCCTGGAAGTGTTCAAGGCCAGGTTGGATAAGGCTTTGAGCAACCTGGTCTAGTGGAAGGTGTCCCTGCTGATGGCAGGGGGGCTGGAACAAGATGATCTTTAAGGTCCTTCCAACCCAAACCAGTCTATGATTCTATGATATCCACTTATGCACTACTAAGCCAAAAACCCCCAATTATGGGTAAGAATCTCATTCTTTCCTCTAAGCCTGAATATTCATAAGAGCAGCAGAGGCACACACTAAATAAGTGTAGAGCACCAGTTCTTTAGCTGTTGTGCTGTAACACAGCCCTGTTTGCTGGCGAGATGTCTCTCAGTCAATCCCTGACCGTCAGGCTGACAGGTTTCACTGTGATGGGTTATGAATCCAGGGATCGGATCGTTTATCACTATTGATCCGGCTGGTTTGTAACAGATTTGATTACACACCCTTTTGGGGAGCTCTGCAAAAGACTCGCACAAGATCCTGAGGTTGGGTTTGTTAACTGTTTGCATCCAAAATGGCAAGACTTACCCGAAGTAGCAGATAAGCCTCTTTGGTTTTCCAGACTGTTGGCAATTTTGTGCTGAAAAGCTTCCTTTCCTTGTACTTTGTGCTCCTGGCTGCCCCGACATATAAGGTGATGGGGCAGCATCTTCCTATCGCTAAGTAAAATTGTGGAGAAAGAGATAAGGGACATAGTCATAGACTACAAAAATAATCTGGTCACATCACCCCCGTTCAACGTGCTATGAAGCTCTGAGAAAAGGTGGCGTGGGACAAGCGGCGGGCTATGTACAGGCAGGAGCCATCGCACAGCCGCGTTCCGCGCCTATGGGAGATGTCTCCTCAATTTAAAATTAAAAAAAAAAAAAAGAAAAAGAAAAAAGAAGCCAACGCTAAAAGTCTGGTTGTAAATAGGATGGCGGGTAGGCAAGGAGCACAGATGCCTTACCAGGAAGATCTGAAGCAACACAGAAGTAGGCGTTAAGCAGCCTGGTTTTGGGGTGGGGGGAGGGGGGCGGGGAGCAGAGTTATCTGTGAGTACAGAGTGATCTTGTTGAAAGGAGGCAGAGCCGGCGCAAAGCCTCCCTTTGCAGATGGTCTGTGAGTGAGTGGGAAGCCAGGGAAATGCTGCAGGTACCTGCAATGGAGTCCTCTGGCCAAGGGGAAGGGGTGGCTTGGTGGGGAGCCCCGGCCCCATCCCCTGCCACAGACCCTGCGCTCCTCACCAGCCCCACAGGGACATAACCCGGCAGGGATGCTTTTGGCTTCACCTTAGGATTTGGTGACAGTGTCCGTAAGAAACCGCATCGCTTCTCAGCACACGGCCCAGGGGAACATATGGCCTGATCAGCCTGTCTGGGATGAGTTAATACCCCGCTTCCAGATGGAGCCAGGAAGCACAGTGGCACATGCAATTAGGAGACAAATATATGTTTTTTAAAAAGCGAGTTCACTTCAGAGCCCTATGAAAAAGGGGCTTGAGCTGAAGATCTATCTGCAGGAATTTTCCTAGACCTGGGATAGACATTAATTGATTTGAATCGCCTGACAATTTTTTTTCTGCTTTCTTCCCTTTTTCACTGATAAAGGCACTGGATTAACTAAAACTACAGAGCATTAATAAATATCATGTTAGCACCAAACCAGTGCTTTTAGCACTGGCCACAGAGGTCATGTGAAATTCAAAACATACCTAAAAGATAAAGATTGCTAATGCAACTAGCACTGTATTCATTGTCATGTTTTCCTTGAGTGCTGTCGGCCTAATCCCTAAAATAAAATTTAAGCACATCTTGTCTATTTTCCTTACACAAAGACAGATTGAAATGCCAAAAATACCCCTATGCAGATTGTGTAGCACCGTAGAGGGCCAAAGCCGCCCGTAAATGAAGGAAAATTACTGATTGAAAGTAAACAACTGAATACAGTGACAATAAAGTATCACTTGTCATAATGCTACATATAATGTAGAGTACGCAAAATGCAGTGGTTTGACTGCAGGATTTAACAATAAAAAATAAAAATAGTAAAAGCAGCCTTAATATAATGATTTTACGTACAAAAATATTAAATCAAAATAAATAATTCCAAACATAAATATTATACTGTACATTAAGAATATGCGATCTATATACACACATAAACATAAAAAAAGTGGAAGGCAGAGGTATTGCATCGCTATCCTTCATCCATCTCATCTCCGCTGGCTGCTCTCAGAGAACCTGGAAAGCACAAAGTGCACATTAGAGGCAGCTCATCATCTTCACCTCTGAAACCTCTAACTAGAGAGATCGGCACAAGAGCGGAGCCAAAGCAGGTGCCCGTGAGGTGGGAAGTGCATTTCCTGTTGACAGGGTTATACCCGTAAGGGTTACTGGGGGAAGTGAGCCACCAAGATGATTAAGGGAGTGGAGCGTCTCCCTTATGAGGAAAGGCTGAGGGAGCTGGGTCTCTTTAGCTTGGAGAAGAGGAGACTGAGGGGTGACCTCATAAATGTTTATAAATATATTAAGGGCGAATGTCATGAGGATGGAGCCAGGCTCTTCTCAGTGATGCCCAATGGTAGGACAAGCGGCAATGGGTGTGAGCTGGAACACAGGAGGTTCCACTTAAACTTGAGAAGAAACTACTTTACAGTGAGGTTAACAGAGCACTGGAACAGGCTGCCCAGGGAGGCTGTGGAGTCTCCTTCTCTGGACACATTCAAGACCCGCCTGGACGCCTTCCTGTGTGATCTCATTTAGGTTCCTGCTCCGGCAGGGGGATTGGACTGGATGATCTTTCCAGGTCCCTTCCAATCCCTGACATTCTGTGATTCTGGGAAGTGATGACTGGGAGCACGGGACCCCATCACTCCCTGGATGCTGTGTGGGGCTGTCAGTGATGCACTGGATGCACGAGTGCTTTTGCAAGCCTGGCCTGATCTGCTCCTTCAGGACATCTTTGGGAAGATTTCCCTTTGTACAGAAGCAGCTGAGAACTCACCTTTGCTATAACACCTGAACATCGAGGCCGGTTCCAGATGATGGAGTACACTTCCCACAGTAACCGCCACATTTTCCTACTACTTTGGTACCATCCTGCAGGCAAAATCAGAAATAACATCTCACGTAAGGGCTCAGGAACTCCACACTGCAAAACGGCCAGATCTGGGTTATTCTAGCCAGGATTTTTAATAGAAAATGTCTTGGGAGGAAAACAAATTATAGTTAAATCAATCTACTAAATCACTGTGATATTTAAATGTATGCAAATATAACTCCCTTTGGTGCTACCAGGTCAGATGGTAAGCACAAATATGAAAGGGTAGTTTTGATTTATTACATTGAAAGAAGCCCAAGGAGAAGGCCATTTGGAGGGGTATCTCAAGGGTATCTGCTTTCTCCAACTTGCCCCACAGTGAATAACTGTAATGAGTGG
>NW_010308863.1:0-13529 GCF_000700745.2 Antrostomus carolinensis
GGTGAATCTGGGGGTCAGTGTGGGGTGAATCTGGGAATCAGTGTGGGGTTCTGCAGGACTGGGGGGTCATGGGGAGAATGGAGGAGTCTGAGGACTCGGGAGTCTCAGTGCTGCCTTGTTTGTGCATGATTGGGGTTTTAAGGGCAGAAAAGGGTCCTGGGCTTTACCTTGATGGTGAGGGGTTCCCTAGGTTGAGGTGACTGGGGACGATACCCTGTGGAAAAGCCCTGGAAAAGATGATTTCATCCCTGGGTTTTAATTAGCGAGGCGAGTGATGTTCAGAGGGCAAAGAGGAGACCTGGCAATAATTGGGTGCGTGTGCGAAAAGAATCTTAATTTCTAGGCAGGCTGACAATTGCTACATGAGTACTTGGAGACAGTTCATGAAGTCCCCCATCTGGCCCGCTGTGGAAGGCTTTCGCAGTAGTTTTGTGCTTGGAGAGTCTTTGATTTAAACAAAGATTTGTTTTCTGTAGGCTTTCGCTTGCTTAGGCTCTTGTTTAGAGTTGGTGACTGGAGTCTCAAAACAAATAAGTTGGTATCCCCAGTGATTTGGTTTTTAACAAGTGTCCTGTATCTCTGTAAGCTGAAAAACAAGCAATGCAAATGGACAAAATAAAAAGATTTCCAGTTAATTTGATCTCTGTAAGCACGTAGCTGACTGAAGTCAGGGGACCCAGGGAGCGACTAGCACTGTAAACATTTTTTTTCCCTTATGGCTTGCTCTGGCAATTAGTGTTCTGTTGCTGTCATTTTTACATTGCATGTGCTTGCTGCCAGATGCTCCGTTACAGATAGAGGATAAAAATGTCAGGGTTGCTGCTTAGCTGAGTTTCTAAACAAGTTGTTAATCTTGGAAATACTCACATGGTAAAGTTTGCACTGTCCTGAGTCTAGTGCCTGAAATCTGTATTAGTTGGATTTGCTCAGACTTTCATGGTCCACTAGCATCATTATTAATCCTTAATTAGCAACTGAGCAGGGAAGATCTGCTGTTGTTTTTATTTTTTTAAGTTAAATTGCATCCCGTAACCTCCCTTATGGGTGTCTGTTGCTAATGGACTAAAGTCACTTCTTACTCAAGCTATCTGTAGCTGTTTTATGTCACTTAAAGTATCTGACATTTAATGATCTGTTGTGCTTCTGTGACCCCAAAGACTCAGATAAACTAGAGTCTAATGGCACTTTTTTCAGTTAGTGGGATTCATATTACTAGAAATCTTTTGTAAACTTTCAGGATCTACCTTATGTTGTTGGCACGAACAGATTTAATTTTAGGGATATCCTTTACACATACTAGCTGTTGTAGGTAAGGTGTAGTTTAATGAGGCACCTAGACACAGGTAAACAAATCTCCGGTTACTTTACATATTCCTCTGACAGAAGAAAGTCCAAAGAGACACACGTTTGTTCCAGTTCAGCACACTTCTGAAAACAAAACAAGCTATTTTAAAATGTTCAGCTTTGTAGTATCTGAATTGTGTTTACATACAATCAAATTTATGGCTTAAGTGCTCCTATGGGTGCGCATGAACTTTTAAAGAGCAGGGAGGCATTTTGGCTTCTGTCACTTCTTTGAGGAAAGCTGTGGTTCAGCGGATGCTAGAATAGTCATTCACAGTGGATAAGAAAATGTTGTTGCTTGTAAAGCGAACTGTTGGGTTCAGTGGAGCTGCTAATATAAACCTAGAAGCTGATTTCTTTCACCTTTTCTTTCTAAATGAATTCTGTCTCTGCTGCTGTCTTGCTGTGGTTGAACAGAAAACTCTTCAGCTTTCTGAAGTGCTCATAAACCCAAATGTTACACAGAGTTACTGCAGCCTGTGGTGTGTTTTCACGCTTCTTAATATCATCCCCATACATCTTTAGGTTACAAATTTGATTTGGAACAAACGTGAGCATGCCATTGTGAATTGTTGACTCGGCCATAGGTGGTGGTAACACTGCGTCCTCCGTGCAAAGCCGGAGCATCCACAGGCTCTGGTGTGAGGTCTGCGGGGCCGTACCTGTGCATGGTCTTCCCACCAGTGAGGCTGTACCAGTTCAGTGGCACATTGCAGTGCTGCTGCTCTCCTCAAAACCAGAGTTCGGTGTCTTATGGAACCATGGCCTGTGTTTTTAATTAGGTTGTGGCTCTTGTAAATGAAATAGTGACTTGCTCAAGAGTATTTGTGGCTGCTGTTCTTTCTGTGGCATGGAGGCAGGACAAATACTATGGTTTATCATGAAAACTGCCTACCACTTTTCTTATATATGCTTATGCCAGATTTCCACCATTAGATGATGTGATTCTGACCATGTGTCTGCCTTAAGAGGAATTGCTTTGAAATCTTAATAACTTTACAGAGAAGAAAACTAGAGAAAACTGGCTTGTCATGTTGTGGGAGATGGATTTTTATTTTGCAAAGCTGCAGCGTTCTCATGGTCTGAAAGCAGGACTTGCTATATGGCAGGCAGATGGTGTCTCCGTCAGAAATATCTCTTGCCATTCCCATGGGAAATGTTCACAGTCATCCAAACTACAAGTCTTTGGGGGGGGAAAAAAGTGGTTTTCACATACTTGAATGTGTCAGATTCCACTCACGCCAGGTAGGATTCAGCAATAGATGGGACAAAGGTAGAAAGAGAGAAAGTGGTTACTCAAGGGGACTTGGTCGAGACAACTTCAGGGATGACAGCGGGAGCCAGAGGTGTTTGGGTGAGAGCAGGGTGAGGTACAGGGGGATGGAGAGTCAGGGAGGAGGAAGAAAAGCGCTGCTTGCTGGGGAGAGACACCCACAGCCCTTTTTAGGGGTGTCTGTGAAGTCTCTCTGCACCGTGATCCATCGCTTTTTGGAGTTGGTTTCATATGGACAATCTTCTTTGGGCTTGCCCATGAACCTGAAGAAAGTAGTAGTGTTAGTCTTATGGAGGGACTAACTATATAGGCATGGTTAGCACCACCTGATCCTGTCGCTTTTCTCCAGTGACTGCCCTATGATGCTAAACACGCAGGGCAGATGGTGTTAAATTAGCGATGAGTTATTCAGTAGAAGGTCTGTACTTGGTTTAGTGGCTTTCATTCACATTTTCCTGTGAAATCAGAATGTGGTGGTTGCCTAATGTTGAAATGCTCCATTGATCTGCTTTTCAGAGGATCCTGTGATATAAAGGTACATGTATCCCTTAATCAGCTAAGGTTTAGAGAATGAGGTAAAAAATATCCATTGATATTAGGTAGCTAGCTTTAATAATTAAAAATTTGATCTGGTCTATTTAAAGTACATATAATTATTTAGCACATAACGCTTTCATAGTATATCTCTTAGACCTTCAGCTCTGAGTTCCCGGCAGGTCTGCAGCTCAGCCTCACAGGAGACTTTGGGCTCTACCCTCCGAGTATGAGGACCAGAATCAACAGCTGCCTGTAAAAACTTGGCTTGAGCAATTTTTCTTGCATTGCAGGCAGTTCTTCTGCAGAATTCAGGAGATAGCACCTAATTGTTCATGGCAGCAAGATGCTTAAGCAGTGAGGACAGTCTTTTCTGTTCTCGGAGGATTTTTTTTTTGTAGACTACATATCTTTCAGTTGTGAAATTGGTCTTGTGGGTAGCACTCCTCATCACATGGCTCTGGTTCTTTTTAGAGACAGGTCTAGCCTGAATGTTAAATGAGGCTTAAGGCCCACGGGGGAAAAATACCATGTTATCACATAACTAAGAGCTATCATAATGCATACGTACAGCGAGGGGGGAGGCTAAATTAGAATTGCAGGAGAATCTTAGAGTCAGAAGTTCTACAGTGTTTCCATTGAATTTGCAAACTTAGTATTCTTTGGCCTAGTTTCTTCTGAGTAATCATATTGAATGCTGTCTTCTGTTGGGTTTATATTTGCACTTGCTTAATTACAGAGTTAAATTAATTTAAGACTTATGTGACACTTCTTACATGTTCTAGAGTTTCATTTGAAGCCAGTGTGCAGCTTGCTAAAATGAGTTGCCTGGTTGTAAGACACAAAATTGATGCAAAATCTATTATAGCAGAGGATTGTTTGTTTTTTAAATTGTGCTGCTGGCTCACAGAGTGACTGAGGTTGGCAGGGACCACTGGAGGTCATCTGATCCAAGTCCCTGCTCAAGCAGGGCCACCTAGAGCTGGTTGTCCAGCACCATGTCCAGAAGCTTTTGAACATCTCCAAGGATGGAGACTTCACCACCTCTATGGACAAAACTGCGCCAGTGCTCCAGTCACCCTCGCAGTAGAAGACTTTTTCCTGATGTTCAGGCAAACCCTCCTGTGTTTAATTTTGAGCCCGTTGCTTCTGGTCCTGTTGCTGAGCACCACTGAGAAGAGCCAGACTGTGCTTTTTGCACCCACCTTCAGATATTTACGTATATTGGTGAGATCACAGAATCACAGAATGTTGGGGAATGGAAGGGACCTCGAAAGATCATCTCGTCCAATCCCCCTGCCAGAGCAGGAACCTAAATGAGATCACACAGGAAGGCGTCCAGGCGGGTCTTGAATGTCTCCAGAGAAGGAGACTCCACAACCTCCCTGGGCAGCCTGTCCCAGTGCTCTGTCACCCTCACCGTAAATAAGTTTCTTCTTGGGTTTAAGTGGAACCTCCTGTGTTCCAGCTCACACCCATTGCCCCTTGTCAGCCATCTCTTCTCCAGCCTGAACAGCCCTGCCTTTCACAGCTTCTCCCCACAGAAAAGATGCTTCAGTCCCCTTAATCATCTTTGTGGCCCTTTGCTGCACTCCTCCCAGTAGCTCCGTTTCTTTTGTACTGGGGAACCCAGCACTGGACCCAGTGTTCCAGGCATGGCCTCAATAGGACTGAGCAGAACCCTGGTAAATTATAGACCATATGCAGCTTTCTGAATTTCAGATGGAGACTAAACATCTCCTGTTTAATGCAGCAGTTGATCAAGTGGTGGCTTAATTTTATATTGTGAAACAGTTTTCTTAATGTCACTATTTTGAGGAGTTAGCGACCAGAGTTCACGTCAAAAGTAGTTCATGGTGCTTTCACTGCATTTGTAGTGACTGAAGATCATATTGTTCCTTTGTCACCTGGTTAGTTGTCCTTGTTATGAAAGCAAGATGAAAATATCTGCTTGGATGAGCTGGATGTTCAGATTATTGAAAAGTTGAAGTATTTATTTCTTTTGATTTTTTTAAATGCTTCAGGGCCTTGTGAAAAGCCCACTCCTGCCTGTCTTTGGCAGCATCACTACCTAGACCACCAGCAGTGAGCTCGTGCTGTGCTCTGGGTGAGTTTTGTTAGAAATACCCAGGGTAAATTTCCATGTAAAATGGGTAACTTAGAGGTGCTTGTATGTGATGTCTCTTTAGGAGAGAAAAAATACAGCAAGGAGACTCTGTGTAGCTGCAGGAGGGTGAATGAGATGTCCACTGAAGAGTAGATGTTTGAACACCCCAAGGTCTTGAAGCAAGTGTCTATGTGGTACATGACCTACAGTTTGGGATCTGGTTCTGTTCTATATATGTTTTTAAATCTTTGTTTTCATAGAATCATATCATAGAATCACAGACTGTTTTGGGTTGGAAGGGACCTTAAAGCTCATCCAGTTCCAACCCCCCTGCCATCAGCAGGGACACCTTCCACTAGACCAGGTTGCTTAAAGCCTCATCCAACCTGGCCTGGAACACTTCCAGGGGAGGGGAAGTTTTCTAGCTTTTAAGTGCTTCACTCTGATGAACGGTAGCTTTTTGCATGTTATATGCAAAAATATTGTGTTGCTGTTGTCCATACACCTGTCTTTGCAAAAGTGCAAACACCTGCATGTTAATGCTTCATTTCACCATTCAAAAGGGACTTAAAATTAAATATTAATCCAAGTGCACGCTACTGGGTGGAAAGCAAGCTTCTAATGTCGGCAGATGCCATGCATTTTGACAAAACTGAATTATTGGCGAAGGCCTGAAAATATTCTGATACATGCCACTTAAGTGGAAGTGCTGCTTTTAGGATAATTATTTTATTACCTTACCTTGTAAAGCCCTAATGAGAGTCCATGATTGGTGCTTACTAACTGGGCTTTGTGGTGTTGCAGGCGCATGTCACTGAAGTCTGCTTTGGAGGAACTGGGGGGGATTAAGGCTGGCAGGGTGTTTGAGGGGGCATGCAGCAACATCTGCCTGCTTGCAAGCTGCAGCAGGTTGTGACAAGTTACTCGAACCACTGAGTTGAGCAAGCTGTTTTCATTTTGGAGCCTTTCAGTGTGCTTGGATGCTTGTCTGTCTGATTTACTGAGTACCACGGTTCATGTCAATATTGTTTTGAAGTTTATGAGAACAAGCTGCATTTGGGGTTCCTCTGCCCTATTCCATTCTATTACCTCACTTTTAATTTGCAAAGTTCAAATAGTGTTTGGATAGCTGTTTCTTTGGAGAGGTGTGTAGTCATTTAAACCCTCTGCAATATTTGTAATGCTTGCAAACCAGCAGAAGAATATGATTCTAGAGGTTTGAAATAGCCCCTGGAAGGGCATCAGGGCTGATGGCAGTGCAAGCAACTTCTAGCCTGGGTTAGGATTGCTTGGAAATAATTTATTCTGTGTGACTGTGAAGCCTTAGGAAATACTTAAGTCCTTATGGGTATTGATCTACTTGGCATTGCTGAGATGGGTGGTTGATTTCTGCAGCCTGCTTTATGACACCAGCTTATGTGTTGAGATTTAAAAATACTGCGGGCTCCGTCTGAATCCTACCCCAAGAAAGCAAATTGTTTCTGCAAGTTCAGGAGGAACTGCATGGGCAGCAGGCAACTTGGCTTCCTCGCGCGGCTGTGTCTGCGCTCAGCCCTGGGAGGAAGCGTCCATTTCGGCTCTGGAGAGGCCAAGGTCTGCCTGATGATAAATGTTTGTGGCTTTTGTAACATTTATTTGTCAGGGACTTGGGAAGAAATCTGACCTCTGAGACTGAAGGCTAGCCTGATGGGGGGGGCGGGCGTGGTGGAATAAATCCCAGCACTGCATAGCTCACTGCTCTGATTTTACACCTGTGTTCTGTTTGGCAGCATCTTATTTATCACTGTTGATTGTTTGGCTTTGAATTCATGCTCTCTTTCTCCCTCCAGTGCCTGGACAGAATGGGAGCAAGAGAGAGGAAATGGAGGCAGAGAGCTCCCTGCATGCATGAGAAAAGCCAGCGAGAAAGGCTCATGGTACTGGGAGGAAGGCAGGGACTGCAACTGCTCCTAAACACGGAGCAGAAGGAAATACAAGAGATAAGGATCATGCTCACAGGCATGAAAAATTCCAGGGTGGCATTTTGCTGAGAGCTGGAGGTATGGGGGCAGCTGTACTGTACTCACTGGTATGTGGGTGCTTTAAAAGATGAAGTATTTGGGGAAGTCTTGTGTTTTTTCTCCTCCCTTTCTGCTATTCAGAGTTGTGTTTGGATACTGGAAAAAGTGAATTAATGAGACAAATTCCACACGTATCTTGGTTCATTGTTGTTCTGAGCTCTAGTGAAACAGGATTGCTTGGTGACTGATTCCTACCTGAAACTACCCAGACTGAAATATCCCGGAGGCTCCTACTTTTCTTGCAGCAGAAGGGCCTTTAGCTAGAGGCTATTCCTCTGGTAACTTAGTGTGCAGTATTAAAAATGTACTTCAGGTCTCAACTGTGAAAGCAAGGAGTGTGTAAAGGGTGAAGTGTGTTTAATGAGTTGTGCCTGATGAATTGATTTTTTTTTCCCCCTCTTTTTTTCCTCCCTGAATGGCAGCAGCACCAGCAGATCCCCTGTAAGAATGAATGCTAACGCTCTCTGAAAATGCCTTGTGGCGGTACAAAGGGCGGGATGGTAGAGGCTTCAAACGCATTATTTCTCTTCCATCTCCGCCTTTGTCCTTCTTTCAAGCGGATAACTCACATATTTGCACTGACTGCTTTGGAGATCTGGGAGCAGAAGCAACAGCATGAAACTAATGTGATGCTTTAGAATTTTGCTGCCACTTACTGGGTGTTGAATAGCCGTAATTAAATTAACCAGTATATTGATTTCACCAGGCCGCTTGGGAAAGATAAGAGGAGTAATGTAAGTGTTGGAGCTGCTGTTTGGGAAGCTGGAAAAGCTGTAGCCACTCAGAATATGTAATGCCAGTGGTACTAATGAGGATTCTGATAAACTAAAGATGGTTATCCTCTCACAACTCTTTTAGCCTTTATGAAGTTAGTAGACGGCATTGTAGAATAATTCCTAATAAAAGGAAAGCCATGGAGTTATTATGAATATTTTTTTTCTTAGCATAGAGATAGCCATAGAAGTGAGCAGACCTGTTTTACTTTGTGTGAAGCTTGGTTTTGTGTTAAAAAATGTCACTGTGATGATAGCCTTCCATAGTGTCTCAACAGACGTGACGGGTGCATTATTCCTTTGGCAGTCCTGTCGGTCACAGAACTAGAAGGAAGAGTTTAGAGGCTGAGATGCCTGATGCATTTTATATGTTGGGTTTTAATTAATTTATTTTTTTATTGGTACTCAGCTGGGTGCTTGTTATTGAACAAGTCATGGCTGCGTGGCCGTGGGCAGGGGCACTGTTCTGAAGGTGGCTTATAATGTTGTATTTTACTGTCTTTTGTTCTGGGATAACTGAAGAATAAAGTTTTTTATATTATAAAAATAGAAAGCAAACTCGAATGAGCAAGTTTCTGCACCTCCAACCCTGTATCTACACCATTCCTGTTCCAGTCTGTCCCATTTGCTCTTGCTCGCTAGTCATGATACTGGCTATGCTGAGGTCCCTGTCACTAATTTTCTCCTGCATTCAAGTATCTCAGTGTTGCGCATCTTTCCGCAGAGTAACTTGTGTGCACTGTTCTGGCTATTAATAGCTAAGTGATTGATGGTTTTCTTGGGAGTTTTGTTAGTTTTTCTCTTTTTTTTGAAGCTTCAAATGGGCAAATTTCATTTAGAAGGAGTTCTCAGGAGCAGTTTAATTGTAGTCTGCTCTGAGGTAAGAAATGTGGGGTTTGGGGTGTGTTTAGTTGGGGTTTTTTTGTTTATCTTTTAAGTTTTTCTCTATTTAGGAGAGTATCATCTTCCAACCACTTTCTCAGCTGTCTTTATATCCTACCTATCAGGAAAATTAGGATTTTTCTGTAGGTGAGGGAGAGAAGAAAAAGCAGGCAGGCTGTTGAAATGGTTGCTGCTGTTTAGAAACAAAAGGGTAAGCTCTTGAGTCCTAGGAACAATTAATGTCTTCTTTTTAGTTAAATGGATGGAGTTAAATATTGCCAAGTGCCTTATGCTTTCACTGCTGCAAGTGCCATTGCCTGAGGGAAGCTTCTTCCTGTAGAAGGGATCTGCTCTGACTTTCAGAAAGGCCTTTCGGTGAGAAAAATCTTGTTTGCCTGTGGTGTTGAACTTGCAAATTCTATTTAACAGTGTCAATAAGATGAATTGTGGGTGATCTGTCAGTGAAAATTCACGAGGATTTAATGAGAGCTCTCAGCTAAGAGTATTTCCTCTTGTTTGAATAGATGTTGGGAAGTTTCTTACTAAGATTCCCGGAGAGGGAGTCTTGGTTGGTTTTCAAGGATGCAGTCATTGCCTTGAAGTTATGTTGAATATTTCCTTACGTTGAATGCCTTCCATATTGTTTTCCAGCTCATGAAAAGTTAACTCTGTGCAGGTAACAAGGCCCTTTTTGTAAATAACCACAGTCCGTATGTTCTCTGCTATCACTGGGCAGTTAGGTGAGCTTGCAAAACAACTGTCGCTGCGAGGCATCAGTCCCTGGTGGGAGAAATCTTCCACGGAGGTGAGAATGGATTGAATTCTGGAGCCTCACCAATCAGTGTTACCTTTACGAGCTAATGTGAGAGCAATTCCGCAGAGAGTTTGCATATGTCAGTATGCTTTGGTGTTGTGTCAAGATGGGATTTTATTTCTAGTCTGTTTTCCGTGCACTTAATACTGGTTTTCTTCAAGGTCTTTGGTACTGTAATATAAGATGTTCCTTCCTAGCAAAGCTTAGACTGAAGTTTAGAAGGAAAGGATTGAAGAGCTCTTTTGTGAGATAGCTGCACGTAGGTGATGAAGAACTTTGCATAGAGTTAGGAAGTTGCCCCCAAAATGGGGAATTCTTTTGTTCTGGTGTCTTTTATTCTAAGTGGCAGGTGGGTGATGAGCAGAAGGACTATTCAACAGCCAGGAAATAAATGTTTCTAAGCAAAAGGTAGAAAGTGTGTTAGTGAGTTGTGATGGATTTGTGCCTGCTGATTTGTCTTTCAAGCTTGACACTGAACAATGTCCTTTGACGTTCTCTGGCACCTGTGTTATGAGAATGAAAAGCTCTTTCTTCATCATCTCTGATGTTATTTAAGATTGAATGTTTTTTCTCCTGTGATATTTTTCATCAGTCAGCTTTTCCAGAGACTCATGGCCTCTTAAGATGTTTAAAAGCAAGTATTTCAGCCCAAATTCCTGACCGACAGCTGTAACTGGCAGGCTAGCATTGTGGAAAACTTAAGTAAAAATGCAAGCAGAAGGCTTGTGTGTGTATGTGTGTGTATGTGTGTGTATATGGAAAAAAATGCTTAGTATTACATTTCCAATAGTTTGCTGTTTTCTAAATGAAGTTGATCCACGTGGATCAGTTTGTATTTGATTTCCTCATTTTTAAACTCCCAGTTGTAGTTTCAGCCCTGTTTAAGCTGTTTGTTGAAGTGAACTAATTAAACACATTCAAACTAAAAAGGCTTGCTCTGGGAAAGTGTTCTTTCTACTCTGGAAAAAAGTTTCAGTAGTCAAGAGCTGATTTTTAATTCTTCAGCTACATTTCCTTGTGCTTAGGCTGATGGTATGAAAATTTAATTTTTCCAGGGCACATTTGCAGAGCCTGTTGGAAAAAAAAAAAAAAAAAAGAAAAAAGGAAAGCTTAGGATTTAAAGTCAGCGTTTCAGACTTAGGGTGCATTTTTAATGAAAGGAAAATCACAGAATCATTAAGGTTGGAAAAGACCTCTAAGATCATCAAGTCCAACCATCACCCGAACACCACCATGCCCACTAAACCATGACCTGAAGTGCCATGTCTACATGTTTTTTGAACATCTCCAGGGAAGGTGACTCTACCACTTCTCTGGGCAGCCTGTCCCAATGCTTGACCACTCTTTCAGTAAAGAAGTTTTTCCTAATATCCAATCTAAACCTTCCCTGGCAAAGAGGGGGGAAAAGAACAAAAATCTTTCTCCAACATGGTAGATGGTCTGGTGCAGGGAGAATCCTGTGTGTTTATGGAATAGGTTGCACAGACTTGGGAAGTGGATGGTGGTGAAGGGATGTTGAAGCTTGAGGTTCGTGCTCTTTCATGTGGATGTTCAACCTGGAGTGGAAGCTTCTGGTCTGGCCAGAGGGCTCACCTAGATGAGCTGCTTAGGAATGGAGGCATCATTCTCTGAAGCACGTAAACCGCTGAAGAAATAGAATATTTATATAAAGATAATAACTTGTTTAATGGTCTAACTCTTCTCAATTAATTTATTTCCTGGCTGTGAGTCAGGAGCAGGAGTGGCTTGCTTTGTGAGGGCTGAGGTGGGTTGACGTCACACTGCAGAGATTTCTCAGCTGCTTATGAAGAAACACAAATTATAGACTAGTGTGGAAAGAAAACAGGCACTAATTTCAGTCACTCTGTACACAGACAGGAATCTACCAGAGGGTTGGGCAGGTAGCTGGGAGAGCTCATTATGTCAGCTATCATTAGCAGATTGCTATTAAACTAGGGCTAATATTCATATCAGCAAGCAGTATTTCAGTAAGAACAATCTTTCCTAACTGTTACGTTGCACATTCATTTTTGATTTTTAGACATCATCTGCCAGAACTAGGTTATGATGATTTGAAGTCTGTTATGTGGGGTAACAGGTTACAGGTGCATAAATACTGTCATCGTCTTCAAGAAGAACATGTTGCAGGGTAGATTTACTTCATAAGAATAAAATCTGATTTTTCCCATGCTGATAGTGGCAAGTTTCTTTTGTATATTGTGCTTAAATAGGAAAAAAAAAAAAAAGTTGAAGCTAGACTGTATTTACACAAGGGCATTTGAAAAGAAGTGTTCTGTTAGGCTGCCATGCTGACATGATCCAATTTTGTGGTGAACACAAGGGCTGCTCAGCATCTTTTGCATTTGGGAATGAAAATTGGCCTCTCCCCTTCTTTTCTGAGCTTTTCTTCAGATGTTTTGTTATGTTAAACAGTGCAAAGAATGACACTTTTTCTCTATGGTGCTGCTTAAATTTACCTTTTTGTTTGTGTTCAACTTTAATTTATTCTTTCAAGTTTGTGCCCAAGGGTGGGAGGTACAAAGATGTGGAAGTAAATAGTGAGATTTAGGGGTTGCCTGGGTAAAAAGGTGGTGGTTTTGCCTTGAAATGAAAGCAAAGCATTGGTCTTACTGTTTTCATGTGGGTTGGTACAGGCTGGTCAAGTCCAAGTAAAGAGAAATTAGATCCTTTAGTGTTGTGCATTGTCTGCATGTGGACTTGTTTAAGGAGGATTGCCAAAGCAAAACTGCAGCCTGTGTTTTAAAATTCTTCATCGGATTGCCAGTAGACTGCTGAAACCAATAGAAGCATTTTGGAAAAGCTTTTCCTCCTCTGCAGTTTGTAACCCAACAATTTTTTGGTCTTTGTAAGGTTCTCCACCCCTTTCTTTCTTTTACTGCATTGCCTAAAAAATTATTATTGAAGAACTGCCCATTTTCCTTAGCTGTTTGTAGTACATCAGTATGTTTTTCCTAGAGCCACCCATTTTCTCATTTTATCATTCCATATATGACATAAAACATTACATACCGATTTGAGTTCGTTCCAGGAGGTTGTGTGCTTGCTGGTGTATTTGCCCTGCTTAAAGTGCAAGGTGGTGAAAGTATTTAACACCTTAGGAGGAACCTGACATCTTGCAGAATTAAATTTCCTTCCTTCCCCTTTGCCTCACAAATGGTATCTGTTATTAGGTTTTAGTGTAGTAATTTACTAACCATTCTTGAAATCTGAAACAACTGGAAAAATGAACGTTGTTTCTATCTTCTTTTCCTCAGCAACCTGCAACGTAGGCTGATGACATCTTATGCTGCTGCTTTGTTTAAAAAAAGTTAAAAAATGGAGGTCACTGGTTTAGGCTGTGTATTGACAGTGACTTGCTTAATTTGATTTGTCTTTTGAAGCTGCCTATGCCTAAAGCATGCTTTGGGAAAAAAAAAAACAAACAAACCCTAGACTATCTGGGTTAAGGTAATAGTACTATTTTAGTATAAGCTGCATCTTAGTGCTGCCGCAGTCTTGCCCTCCATATGGGGAGCTCATGAGCATCTTTGCTAATTCAAGGAGTTAAACCAACTGAGGAGTGTTCCCCCACTTTTTTTTCCTCCCTGCATAGTTCCAGCTTTATTCCTTGAACTTGGCTTGCTGAAGGTTTAAATAAGGAACATTGCAAGGCAGGTGTAAGAATGCATGTCTGAAGAGGTTGCCCAAAGAAGTTACAGGTTGCCCAGAGAAGCTGTGGCTG
>NW_010308864.1:0-3993 GCF_000700745.2 Antrostomus carolinensis
ATCCCTAACATTCTGTGATTCTGTGAAAACCTAAATTTCGGAGGTTTATCTTCTTACGTGAAACCTTAATATTTATTTAAACACTTTTCTACCCCTTAACAACACACCCGAGTCCCTGATTCAACATGAAAAGAATTTTGAAGCCAACTAGAGCCTATAAAGCTGTTCTCTGTCTTAAATTTCCGAGACTCTTCCTTGCTGACAGGAAGATTTAAGTGATTTTATTGTGTCTAATAGGTGTGAGTGATCCGAGAGCATGAGGTGGAGGGAGATTCTGCAGGGCTTCTCAGCTGTTGCTGTTTCATGTCTAGCGCTGGAAAGTGAAGTAACTGACTACTTGCAGTACTCTTGCTAAGGGTTATAGTCAGTTTTTGATCTTTAAATTGATGGTCGTGTCCAAAGACATGCATTATTTGGAAATTATTGGCTGAGTAGAACAAAAATCGGGCTAAGTTATTCCGTTGGCTGTTTCCCACCTTTGGTTCTCCAGACACTATGCACTTAGTAAAATCTTACAAAAGCTGTTGGAAAGGTAGTACAGTGTGCTGAGGAAAATTGTATCATTAGGAGTTACCATGTTATGACTTCAAAAGTTATCATGAAATACAACTTCCCTTCTTTCTGTATCCACTTCTGTTTGCGAAGAAACTAGTGAATAGTCCTCTACTTACCAGTGTGTGTAAGTGTTTTGTATAATCTTGATATCGCCAACAGCAATCTGCAGCTGCATCTGCAGCTTTAATAGAGAACAAATTTGTGATGCTTTTGAAAGGGACTTGAATCAAGCAACTGTCTTACGAGTGAACTAGGCTTTTGGTCAGGGCACTTTTCACATAGCTTGTGGAGCATCTGCCACCACAGGAGTAGGAGGAAAGAGGAACCGTAACCCTTTCCAGCAGTGGATTTGTGCGGCATCAAGCCAGACAGCTAGTCGTTGAGCTACATTGCCCCAGACTCTAGCTTTAATGCCTGATAGATACCTATTTTTGATGCTGTGCTTTGCAACATATGAAATGTACAAAAAAAGGTACAGATATGTGTTGCAGCATTTCTCTAGTGCCAAAAGATGAAAAAGAATCTTAACTGAAATCAGATACCATTAAGAAAAGCTGAGAGCAGCATAGGAGGATAGCAGGTCTGTTGAGAACGAAGATATTTACATTTTCAGAGACTGGAACCTTTCTGAAAAGTTAACTTTAAAACTTATGTTTTATACTAGCCCCTAAGCAGGTCTACAGAGATGGAAGAAGGAAAGTTTTACCTTGCTCCCCCCATCCTCCTGGAGGGATCTTTGTCCTTACAGAGATTATTAAGTGCTTGTATACTGAAATCAAACTGTAGTTTTTACCTTGAAACAGTTATAAGGTTTTGACTTAACTTTTCTTTGCTTATCTAGCAATTGGATCAAATGTTGCAGGCGGACAAGAATGAGGCATTGAAGAAGGCTCTGTTTCGTGGTGATGTGTCATTAGTTGAAGAGCTCTTAAACTCTGGTGAGGAGTCAATTATGAAGTTGAATATTTTTAATTTAATTTGTCAAGAATTCTAAAACTCCAAAGTTTCTTGTTTCAAAATAATGTGTCAAGTGTATGTAGGAATATGTGGAATTTTCCAATACAGGATATAAACTTTTATTTTAAATATGAAATTACTTTTTCAGTGACTCAGCATGCAGTATTCCAGCAAATTCGTTCTAATTTATATTTCTGTTGTCACTCATAAGCCTTGAAAATTGAGGAAACTATAATGTATGAACTATGAAATATGGTGTTTCTTTGTTTTCAAATGCATCTTTAACCTGAAAATTACAAACACTGAATTTGAGGTGGTTTAAATTGAGAGTGAGAATTAAGTGGGTGGTCTTACTTTGGTGTTGAATGTTGCTGTGGAGTGGGCAGAAAGGGGAGGCTGGCTTTTAGTTTAATACTCTCCCAGTTTGGAAATTCCATATTTTTATTTTCCTCACTCGCAGCACTGTTAAGTTTGTGGTATGTGCCCTGTGTAATACTGCTGTCCTGGCAACATCAGCTGGACAAAGATTTTGTGGTTCTGAAAGGTCTAATAAGGTTTCTGTGGCATTTGTCACTAAAAAGTAGTTTGTCTTAACACGAAAAGCCTTTCTCGTTGTTCTGTTACTCAGTATTTGTCTGTAATGTGTTTCTGTTATTCAGTGTTGGGAGGATTGGATCACTTATTGAAACATCCAGGGCAATCAAAAACTGCATAGCTAAACTGACCTGCCTAGTGATAATTGTCAGAAAGTTCTGCTTCGGCAAGCAAGCAGAATATAGTAGCCAAGAGCTTGTTCTCAAAGGGAAATCTGTCTTAGGCTGGAAGAAAGTAGTTCCCTAGTTAGCAATGGATTTTTCTGAGTTCTAAAACAATGACATTACTTGCCCTTTTAGAAGACTGTTGTTTCTCACCATGGTAGGGGAAAGGTTTTCTTTTTAAATTAAGTAGAAACTATTGCACAGACTGAAACAGAGGTGTAATACTGAGTGAAATACATCCTCTGTCTTGCTTTGAGAAAATACATTCTTATTTCTAGGTAGAGTTTTTAGTGATGTCTGTGCATTACATTGCTTAATAGTTTTGTTAGAGCCATCCATTTTTAATTGCTTGTATTTCAGCCAGACAGCAACAGTTCACTTTCCATGTTGATGCCTGCTACATAATGAGCAGTTCTGTGCTGTTGGAAGATGATGATATGTATCTGTAAGTGTAAGGCCTGAGATTCCTGTAGTCTAGTGTCGGGTCCCCTGAAATACACAAGGCAGTATCACAAAAGAATCTATCATTTCCTGAAAATATGATTAACAGCAGATTTTGACCCATCTAGTACTGTCCCTGCAAAGCAGGAGAACACAATGCCTCTGTAACAAGGAGGTGTTTCTGAAGAAAGTTAACATTGTCCTTCAGAGGATCGGTGTTCAGTCAGATTAAATCTTTGCCTCCAGAGTCGCCTTTAGTCTGTGCTCAGCAGAGCTTGTAGGAGGCTCGCTACCAGCACTTGACCAAACTCGGTTTGTGTTGGAAGTGGATTTCTTAGCAACAGTTGGGTCCATTCTTTCAGATAGACCAGGAACACATTTGAAGGAAAGATGGTTTCTCTTACTGCAAAAATGTATAGAGATTTTTATTTGAAAGTTGTTGGATGAGTATATCAGTCTAGTACTTGGTTCTTGGTGAATTTGGGAGGGCCATCTGGCAAGCTTACTTCTAGCCACAAAGGAAGATATGGTTATTATAAAGAGCAACAGACAGATCTGGTGATTGTCACTGAGTCTTGCATAATCTTCTGTTTCTTCTTTCTATTGAGATAATATTTCGTTAGTACTGAACACAAAACTGGTACCTGCTAGTTAACTGTATTGCAAGACAGAGAGTAAAAGTATCTGTGAAGCAGGAAAACCCTAGTCAATATGATCTTAATAGCCTGATAAGCAAGTTGCTTCCACAGCAGTCCACTTGGCTTGGCAAGAATCAAAACTTTTCTTTTTAATTGAGGAAAGCTATTGGACATAAATGGAGAAAACAGAGATTCTGTGCACTTCTCTGAAATTATTTTTGCAGCTAAGTATATTACTTAAATTTTTTGAATGTTCTCTTTCTGTGATACTTAACTTCTTGGATTCTTGGTGTCAGTTCTAGAAGTTGTTTTCTGGTATTCTAGATAAAAGTGTATTAAAAAAATTAAAATGGTATGGGACTTCTCTCCCTAGGACTAAACTCAGTGTATGTAGCTTTTGTAATGATACATACTAAGAGTAAGGCTTATTGTGGTGCGATTTTATTACTTTAGTATCTTATATTTTGACAGGTATAAGCATAGAATCTAGCTTTCAGTTTGGATGGACTCCCCTGATGTGTGCTGCCAGTGTGGCTGATTTTGCAGTAGTGCGTCTTCTTCTGGACAGAGGTGCTAATGCATGTTTTGAAATAGGTAAGATATGAATGAAAAATACTGGCCCATAATGCTCAGTACCAGGCATT
>NW_010308864.1:4016-12007 GCF_000700745.2 Antrostomus carolinensis
AGCTAGTCTGGCTTTCATAGTTTTGAAGTAGAATTAGTAGTTTCAAAGTAAAAATTGTGTTCTTGGAACTGATCTGAAATTACTTGCTGTGTTTTCTTGTTCTTTCTCTCTCATTCTGTCTTTCCCCCCCCTCACCTCCCAGTCCTCTAGTACTTTTGTAAAAAGTGTGTTTAGAAATACTTGTTGAAGAATTCTAGGGTAAAGGTTTTGAGTTAAAACTTCCTTTGTGTGATCCTGTTATGAAGTATGTACATGAAGAAACAAGCTAGAATCACACACAGGAATAGCTTTCCAGTTCATGGGAAACTAATGTGGACTTCTCTAAAACTAGAGCACAATTCTTCTGTTAAGTGGAAACTGTTCTTCGTTGTGTTGCTAGATCATCTTTTTCTGCAAGAGTTCAGTGAAGCTTCTAAGTGATATCAGTTCCTCTGTCAATTTTTATTGCTTAATAGTTATTTTCATTCTCTTTCATTGTGTTGGAAGATTTATCCAAGTTCAGGGAAAAACATTGCAATACAGAAGAAACTGATGTGACACACAGTACTGCCAAGTACCTAAAAGTAGCGATCATATTTTCTGGTAACTTGCTGGTATTTGTCATAGTAGTAAACTGAAATGCAGGTGGTACAAATCTGGCTCTGAAAATTTTCTTGAACTTCTTAGCAGCTGATCAGAGTATGACGTTAGAGTAGATTGCCTGCACCAAAAGCAATCATGCCTTTGAATTTTTGTCCTTGTAGCCAACTTCAGAGAAATTCCACGTGGCTGCCTACAGCTTATACTTACCTGTTCCTTGTTTATGGCTGTAGAGAGCTATAAATGGGACAGACACTGGTATGGGCAGCAGTTTCAGCTGACCACTTAACCAACACGGATGGCATTTTTTCAATGTGTGACCAACTGTGTTTGCCCGAAGTGGCACCTTGCTGGGATGGGGTTTCTCAGCTTGTTTCCCTGTTATTCTGTGTAGGTAAACAGTAGCTAGGGCATAAGCGCAGCACAGTGCTGTCCTGCCAGGATCAGTCTTCAAAGTCATTAGTTCAGGTCAGGCCACATGTGTTCAGGAAAGGGATGCCTCCTAAAGGGGATGTCACTGGTCCTGCTGCTTTTTTTTACATCAACAGGCAAGTTGCTTTTTTTTACAGCAACAGGCAAGATCACATAAGTGATCTTATACTAATTATCCTATAATGCTTATGATCCTAATAACAGCTATAACGTTAATCACCTTTTGTCACATTTCGGTCATTCTTTGTAAATGGTTACTTAATTTTATCCTCTTTGGTAGTCATGAAGAACAAGGAACTAATGCAGCATTCATGATGTGATGGAATCAGAATGCAGCATCCTTGAGGAGTTAACTCACTGTCTCTTCTGGGTTTTTCAGCTAGGCTAAACATAAACTAATCTTTTTTGCAGTCTCTTACCAGTTTTTACTCTGCAAAAGAGATACCTGAGAATTATAAGGTGTTTCTTCCTCTTCTTCTCTTGCTCACATGTATGAGCTAAAGGTACGGTAACATAAATTAATTTCCCACTCTTTCTCACTACTTAGTACAAATATAACTACAGGTTCCTTCTAAAAATTCCTAGATTAACAGCGTTTATCACTACCTTTGTTCAAAGTCTTGCCATCTTTCCATTCATTTTGCTATTGATAACCAGCTTAAGCATTTTGAGTAAAAATCTATCAGTATTATCAAGTAATTTACTGAAATGTTAATTGCTTACTGTTCAGGAGTTGAAGTGTCTCTCTGAAACTTTATTTTTCATTTAACATACTGATTTATGTTAGATATATGTGCTAGAACTTCTGCATGAGGTAGCTGAAAATTAAGACATTATGTATTTAAAAGACAGATTAATTTAAATGCAAAACAGGTTTTTGGAGGGGTGGGGGACAAGAATTGGTGAGAAATAAAGTAGAGCAGAGGAGGATAAAGTATCTAACAAACTTCTTATCTTCAAATATAATAAAATCTGACCTCAGTTGAAGAATAAAGGTGTTTATATATTCACAGTCTTAACATTTCTACAAGAAAGTTGGAAAATATATTGTAATACTTCATGGTATGGTCTGAAGTAGGTACACCTAAAATTATACTTGTTAAAACAAATTGTTAAAGGCACGTTTGAACTTGTGAAGAAGTTTGTGCAATAAACAAAATGGGCAGTTATTCAAATGGCAGTCTTCTAATTGACTCTAGGGCCAGCTAACTCGTTGAGGTGCTTGAGGTGTGGTCCTTCCCACACCTCTAGGAGAACCACAGGAAAGGAGATCTCCCCTGTTCTGTGGACAAACAGAAGTGGTGTACAATTCTAATTTGTGAGCAGAAATGACATGTAACACCCAGCTGGCTTCAGAGCTGGAGCAAATACGTTGATTCCTCCTGATAAATCTCTGTGGGCTGTGTAGGTGTTCTTTAAATCCACATCTGAAAACATACTTTTACTCCTCTTCCTGCCATTACTGCACCATAGTAGTCTAGTCTAGTAAACTTACTTCTTTCTCCTTAAAGCCCTATAATAAAGCCTTGTTGCTTCAGCTGTCCTTTGGAGGGGCCTCTGTTCTCCCTAAAATTAATGTTGGTGTGTGTTTATAATACATTTCATGCACTCTTTTTATGCATTGCAGTTAACTTCCTGTAAGCCATTCCTTCCCTTTACTG
Source organism: Antrostomus carolinensis (assembly GCF_000700745.2). NCBI lineage: Eukaryota > Metazoa > Chordata > Aves > Caprimulgiformes > Caprimulgidae > Antrostomus > Antrostomus carolinensis. The sequence goes on from NW_010308864.1 coordinate 6,689, forward strand.
TATTTTGGGGAGAGATGGGGAGGAACAGAGAGTGAATCTACTGGTCTGGAACAAGATTTGAGAAACAAGCATCTATAATTAAGCTCCTACTGGGTTTTTTTGGGTACCTCAGAAGAATCCTAAACTTCAGTAGAGGTAGATGCTTTACTACTGCCATTCATTCTCATCTTTCTGAGTATCTTCTTAGATGCCTTTTTCTTGCATGATAGTTCTAGTGACTTTCACTGGAAGGAAGGAAAACAAGTTTCTTACCGTTTTCTAAATATTTTAAGAGTATCAGAACCTGATTAACAGCTAGCAAATGTAAAGGCTTTTAAAGGAACTTCTGGATTAGCATGGTATTTACATTTACATATGTAATTCTCTAACTGCAAGTTTCAAAACAGATAAGTACACTGTGCTGATGGCAGCATGTACAGCGCATGCTTCGGAGGAAAACATCTTGAAGACTGTAGAACTGCTTCTGTCAAGGAATGCTGACCCTAACCTTACTTGCAGGTAACAAAAAACCTTGTGTCTGTGAATACAGCATAAAATTTAGTATTAATGTACAGAGGCATCTTTATAGACATAGCTGTTGGTGGTTAAGATGATGTGTATTTCATTAGCTTTTAGTAACTTCGCTGCTGTCTGTGTAAGGAAGGGTTAGTGTCCAGATACTTATTTCTCCCTAGTACAGTCATTCATCTGAGTAAATAAGACTACGATGAGTTTTATCAAATATAAGTATGTTTGTCAGCTGAACAAGATACAAGTTTAAGATAAAAACTCATCTAAGTACTTCAGTTGACTGCAGTATAAGGGCAAGAAATATGTTCTCTGCGTTTCCCAAATCATTACCTTTTCTGTATAAGCAAGCATGTAAGTGAAATCAGTTCTTTATTTAAATTCATGTCCTCCTTTTGAGCTTTTTTTTTTGTATCTAGCTATATTCCTTTCACAGACGGCCTCCTATGGAAAAAGAAAACTTCCCTGTAAATAAAATACATTTACTCCAGTGCAATCTGGAATAATCCAGATTAAAAGGACACTAAACCTCCTTTTAGAAGCAAGTAACAGCTTGTTTCTTGAGTTACGATTTTGTGTCGAAGCAGTGCATTGTGAGATGTCTGTAGTCGTATAGTCTGACACAATGTTTCATTTTGCATCAAAAATAAATAAATTCTGGGCTGACCCAGGATAAAATGTCCTCCCTCTGCTGGGGAAAAAAAAAAAAAAAGATATTGTTTGGGTCAAATTGAAACTGCTTGGTTTTCAACTAACTGAAATGAATTTTTTTTTATACCACAGCTCTTTCACCACATTACCCGAGATACGTGGATTGAACAGAATTGGAGGCCTGTTGGTTCTCATTAGTAGAATTCAATTACTCTGGGCCCTGAATCTCACTGTGAGCATAGTACTGAAGATAAGGAGGAGACATAGTTGTGGTGAAGTGCCACTGATAGCTGGTACTAAATTTAAATGCCATTCATTTATTCTTAACAGAGAGGCTAAAAATTGTTCATGAAAGAAGAGAAAGCTACAGACTTGGAATTAGTTACATGTTATTGCTGTCAGATAGCTGCTTGTTAGGATAAACATCCTGCTTTAAAAAATGAGAGAGGTCTTTGCATTATAGAATCATAGAATCATTTTGGTTGGAAAAGATATTTAACATCATAAAGTCAACTGAAAACATAACACGGCAAAGTCCACCGCTAAGCCATGTCGCTAAGCACATCTACCACATCTTTTAACTGCCTCCAGGGATGGTGACTCTACCACTTCCCTGGGCAGCCTGTTCCAATGCTTGACAACTCTTGGTGAAGAAGTTTTTCCTAATATCCAATCTAAACCTCCCCTGGCACAACTTAAGGCCATTTCCTCTTGTCCTATTGCTTGTTACTTGGGAGATGAGACCAACCGCATCTCACTTAGACCCTCCTTTTCAGTTGCAGAGAGCAATAAGGTCTCCCCTCAACCTCCTTTTCTCCAGGCTAAATAACCCCAGTTCCTTCAGCCGCTCCTTGTAAGATTTGTTCTACAGGCCCTTCACCAGCTTCATTGCCCTTCTCTGGACACGCTCCAGCACCTCCATGTCTTTCCTGTAGTGAGGGGCCCAAAACTGAACACAGTTCTCAAGGTGCAGCTTCACCAGTGCCAGGTACAGGGCGGGGATCACTTCCCTACTGCTGGCCACACTGTTTCTGATACAGGCCAGATGCTGTTGGCTTTCTTGGCCACCTGAGTACACTGCTGGCTCATGTTCAGCTGGCTCTCAACCAACACCCCCAGGTCCTTTTCTGTTGGGCAGCTTTCCAGTGTGTGTGGAGCAGGGAAGGACTAGTGAGAAATAAACTGATTTTTGAAATGCAGTTGAAGAAAGAAGATGAGTTTAGGAGTGGGTAGGTAGATGATTTCTTTGCAATAGGATAGAATGCTGAGGAGAAAGTGTTCGGTAGAGTAACTTCCAGTATTTTTGCTAAATCAAAATTGGGAACTGAATACTGATGGCTGTAAAAAACAGTTTTGTTGATGAGAATGTAGTGTAGCAAAGCATAAGTGCTAACTGAAGAGTTTTGAAAGATGAACAAGAAGTAAGGTAATGGCTAGGTGAAACCAGAAGGCATTGTAAGACCTGGTCTCTATGGTCTTTGTAGAGCTATTATAGCCTGACTGCTTTGTTTAAGTGAATGCTACCTTGAGAAAGTTGTTCTGTTTATCTTGTATCACTCACTTCCCTCTCACTCCACAATGTAAATTATATACTTAATCCTTTTTTAAGGCCTGTAAATACTTAAGCAGTCTTTTTTTTCAAACCTCTCTTAACCTGCAGTGCTTTCTTAAAGGTACACTGATTTTATTAATGTTAAGCTGTGATTTTGTTTTAGGCAGAAGGAAAAGGCATGACCAGCTGATAACTTAATTACTGCTGCTAGGATTGCATGTCATAGGTTGTTTAATAAATACGGATTTTAGTGATGACATCCTCAGAGTTCTTGTTTACATAGAATAGAGTTAAAGAAACCTAATGGCTTTGCTGGTAAGGAGATTATTTTGAGTTGAATTTTCATGCTAATAGCTCTTTGTTAGAAGAAGGTACAAATAGGTGAATGACTGCAGCCTTCTTTATTTTGACAAAAGCTCTTTGTCTCTTGTTCTGTATGGGATATGTGGAGGTTTGATTTTATTTGTGTGAGGTTTTTTTTTCCCCCCTCACTCTTAAAATTTCTGGCACAATTGAGTCCTGGTCAATGATCAAACCTGTCTTCAGTGTTTCTGCTCTACAGTGGTTATGAATTTTTTGTATATTTTAAAACAAAGTTTTCAGAAAATCTTTGATTTTTAATTTTTTTTTTAGGGTGAGTTTTATGAGAACTAGACCTTTGTCTGTCTTTTGTTGTTATACAGATTAAAAGTTGAGCTTGAAGCATACTGTCATGTACGTGAAAATGTAATCACTGCTCAAGTGTGGTATTAAGTTGCCTGCATATGTTCGCTTATGTTTACATTCAGAGCAGAAAATAGTTTCATGGTGAAAGTTTTGGTCTATTTTGCCTTCTTGAAAAGATGATAATAGAAGGGGGAAATTTTCATTGCATTATTCCTGAGTTCACAAGGTAGGTCTGTCTTCAGGTTGCATAGTCAGAATAAAGCAATTGTGTAACACATCAATTTTAGCAAGATATTTATTGCTACTGATAAGATAGTAAGTCTGCACTGCCACATAATAATTTAAAAGACCTTGACATTCTCATTGTGTCATAGTTAACCATGCCAAATGACAAACAGTACATTTCAGTAAAGGTAAATAGCCTGGGAAATGTTAATGCACTACAGTGCATTTTATGGCTGGAGTGAGAAAATCAGGAAATTTAATACTGATTGAGTCAAGATCTTCAATCCACTTCAGAGAAAAAAATATCTTGTGATGTTACGCTCTTTTATACTTCATGCCTTTCAGAGAGTTTTTTATTCTAGCACTATGAGCTTGGGACAGAAAGACTTATTTTATTCTGTTGGTCAAACATCAGGACAGAAGAAATCAGATGCAAAATTACATTTACCACAGTACTGGGCTATGTCCCTACATCTCTTCCCTGTTCTTACCCAAGTTAGGGAGAAGTCAGAAGCCTGGTAAGTGTGCCAGTTCTGTGAGTTTGGAAGAGTGGCTTTTGAATGTAAGTGTTGAGTCAGGTTCATCAGATCTTTTGGTAGAGGGGAGGAGTCTAAACACTGAAATAGATGATTGTACTTTCCCTGGCTAGTATTGACTAGATGGTGGTACCAACAGGTGTACAAGTGTTGGTCAGTTTCTGGGCAGAGGTATAAAATGCTTGAGGACAGCAGCAACATTAGATGCTATTTTTAACAGGGGCATTCTGACAGTGTACTGTAGTGTCTTGGAATGTCACCTGAGCAGCCTTTGTGTAAAACAGAAACAAAACCTCCACTGAAGTCCCTTAGCATTGTATCAGCAACATTGTCTCACAAGTATATTGAACTTCTTAGCATTGGGACTAGCTTACCCTGATTGTGAATTATTTGCATAGAATTGGGAATTGCCCTTTCATTAGAAAGGTGGAGTAGATTTCACGTGTGTGTACTGAAGTTCTTGACTGGAGACTTCACCCCTTTGAAAGTAAAATTGAAAATGGTCTGAGAAGTTTCTGGTTGTGTGGATAACAGTTTTTTTTTTTTCCTACTTTACATCAGTGTGTGTCTTCAGCTAAACCAGCTTGCTTATAAAAGTGTGGTAGAGTAAGAATGTAGGAGAACAGGGCAGGATAGTTGGGAATGTTGTAGCATAGAGTTCTGCCATCCCTATTGTTAATTTTTATGCTAATTTTATAATCATATCTTTTGTATTTTTCTATTCATATGATGATAACTTTGTAGCTGTTTACCGTTCCACCTCTGTGTTCTCGTATATCTTAAACAGATGCATTTTTTAAATTTTAAGACAGTTGTGTAAACAGAGTTTAGAACCAGAAAAGTATGAGACTGGAAATCTGAAAGGAAGCCTAAAACTAGGGAACCTGAAACTAAGCTGTCACCTTTTCCACCCCAACCTTCTTATTCGAGCTGTATGTTCCTGTGGTGGTTTCAGTTGGCTAGTAGCCAAACACAGCCATTTGCTCACTCCCACCCCCAGGGGATAGGAGAGAGAATTGAGGGCAAGGGTAAGGAGACTTGTAGATTGAGATAAGAACAATTTAATAACTGAAATAAAATAAAATAAAAATTATATTAAAATAATAATTATAATAATAACAGTAATAAAATATACAAATGAGCGATACACAGTGGAATTGCTCACCACCTGCCGACCAAACC
>NW_010308864.1:12090-44318 GCF_000700745.2 Antrostomus carolinensis
CCAAATAGGAAGAAACCCTCACTAATATACTGGACATGATGTGATATGATATGGAATATCCCATTGGTATATCCAAATGCCAGTTTAACTTATTACTTTAAATATTCCTCACCCCCTTAGATCTTGCACTTGTAGACTAACAGAACATGAAGTCCTTCACTTCCAGTGACAAAAATGGAAACATTTGTATCTTATCAACATTTCTCTCATAACAAATCCCAGGCTGAGACCAAAACACAGTGCTATTCTAGCTACTAAAAAGAAACTCAGCTCTGTCTCAGCTAAAAACCAGAACAATTCAATACAACCACCCCATACTCCCAGCTGGAGTGCTGTGTCCAACTCTGGAGTCCAAGGCACAAGAATGACAAGGACCTGTTGAAGCAGGTCCAGAGGAGGGCCACAAAAGTGATCAGAGGGATGGAACACATCCCCCATTCAAAGAAGGCTGAGAGAGTTGGGGTTGTTCAGCCTGGAGAAGGCTCTGGGGAGACCTTATTCCAGCCTTGCAATACTTGAAGGGGGCCTGTGTGAAAGATGGGGACAGACTTTTCAGCAGGGCCTGTAGCGATAGGACAAAGAGTAACGGTTTTGAACTTAAAAAGGGTTAGATTTATACTAGATAAGACGAAATTTTTTACAATGAGGGTGGTGAGACACTGGACCAGGTCGCCCAGAGAGGTGGTAGAAGCCCCATCCTTGGGAATATTCAAGGTCAGGTTGGATGAGGCTCTGAGCAACCTGATCTAGTTGAAGATGTCCCTGCTCACTGCGAGAGGGTTGGACTAGATGACTTTTAGAGGTCCCTTCCAACCCAAACCATTCTGTGATTCTAGGTTTCCACTCTCCTAAGGAAGTTCTGTTTCAAGAAGGCAGAGGACTCTCCTACCTCGCTCCAGCAGATAGTGTCTGGGAATAATATTTTGCAGCTCACAGTACACTAAATTATGTTCTTCCAGTACTGCTTGTATAGGGTTTCCCACCTCATCACTTAAAACCCCCATGAGCCAGAAAATGGGCATATGGCTTTCCTTCTGTTGCTGTGGACACACTGTTACTGCTTCATTTCTCAGTTCCAAGCTTAATGTACAGCACTGATGTGGTGAAACTGGCTCCAAAAGCTTCTGAAGATGCTTCCTGGTTATCCGAAGCAGTGTTCAGTTTGCAGATCAATAGAATAAATATTAGTGTCTTGTAGCATAATTTCCTTGCTTTGAGATCTCAGTAAGAAAAGATTGAGATTAAATTCATAAGGTTAAATTGTTTTCTACCTGCTGTATTTTTTTCTAATGCTAGTGATACACTGGTCTAGTTAATAATTCAGTTATGAGACTACGTACAGCTTATACCTCTCAAGATCACCAACCTGAACACTGAATTTACTATAAATATCTCCCTGATGGAATGAATCCTGTGTCTAGATGGGCGACATCTTCTCTTCCTCTCCTCCCTCTTCTGAAATTTTCCAGGAAGATGAACTTTGTCTTGCTTGAGAGCATGATCCCAAATACAAAAGAATGTGTGCTTGTCAGGTGGGGTTAAATCTGCACCACAGATTCAACTTAGTGATAACAGACAGGTACTCGGGACATTTTTCAGTGATTTTTCTAGCTCTCACTGTATCACCTGGTTTTATCATGGCATGTGGTTTTCCAGGGTCAGAGGCTCCAAGTGGTGCCTTTTAGGGCTGTTCCACTCATCTTGCTCTCTTAGGTTTTGCCCTATTTTTTTTGACAGGATGAAGATGAAGTGAGTCTATAAGAACCTCTTGCTGTATGTATGTGTAGATGTCACATACAAGGTTTTGGATGGCCCTGAAAACCCTTTTGGTTTTGTCTTTTTCTCCAGCCTTAACACAAAATCAGGGAGACCTAGAGATACAAAAAAAAACCCCAACCAAGTAAACAAAAAATAACAAAAAAAGTCATTTGCATGAGACTAGTGAAGAATTCCTTGCTTTTTGTTTAGGTGCTTTGTAGCTGGAAGCAAACATAGTTGGAACAGGCATCATGCTTAATTAATAAATTGCTTATGTCGTTTAAGATTTCTATTGATTGATTGATTGTCACTTGAGTATCATGTTGAGCAAATGTCATGTGGCAAATTGTGCTATACAAAAGGACTTCACAGGTGTTTGGACAAGAGGTCAGCTGCAAGCCATATTGCTGAAATTCAAATGCACAGTTCCTCAGAATGACGAAAGGATTCTTCAGATCTTTCATCTGGATGGTTATCACTGTGCTTTCTTTGTAGGTTTTTAGATTGCAGTGAGATGTACCAATACATTTCATGTCTCTTCGACTTTAGCAAGAAACAGTGGATTTAGCACCCTAAAGCTTACTGTTGTATTTTTGCAGGTTTAGGAAAATCAGATTTGTTTTCCATAATGCTCTAGTCTCCCTCTTGTGGACTTACATGTAAATGGACCTTGCTTTCTGAGGTGGTGCCTGTGCAGTACATGTCCAAGACATTAAATGATGCCCCCTCGTATATAATGGTGTGTAAATGCAATTGCAGATGTATACAGTACTATATATGTTTCTATCCTGAAACAGCCTATAGCCTTTGAAATTAAAACATTAAAATAGAGTGCTTGAAGAACTAATGGCATATTCATGTTGTTGGACCTTTCAAACATCATGATTACTGGATTTTACTTAAAAATGGAGAAACTGTTTTGGTGGTATTAATGTCATTGAGCTGTTGCCTTGATTTCAGATGCTGTCTGCAGTTCTGTACAGCTTTAACCACTGCATGATGTTCTTCAGAGAAAAGTCTGTTCCGTAGCCTTTGGACTTTTGTTCAGTATTTTTCCTTTGAAAAAGCAGACAGTAATTGTGGGGTAGTAGCAGTGGGCAAGTTCCAAAAGAAGTTGAGAGCAGAAGAAATGAAAATGCAAAAAGGCATGAAGGGACTGTTTTTGCAGTCAGATGTAAATACTCCATAGGTGATAGCATGGAAAGTCTAGCAAAGGCTACCTGCCACTGAATGGAAATAAGTGCAGGAGTGAACATCTGCATGAGCAAGCAAGTTTGATTTATCTTGCTGCAAATTATTAGGTCATAATCAACTTGTGTTCGTTCTTTAAAATATAGATATCTATATAGAGACATATATATAGACACCTCACTATCTCATCAGTTAGTTGCTAAGTTACAGGGGCAGATTGTAGAGTCTTTTTCTCTGTTTTTGTAGTAATCTTCATAGGATCACAGGCTAATTCAGGTCAGAAGTTACCTCAGGAGGTCTCTAGTCCAAATTCTTCCTTAAAGCCACCTCTGCTATGACACTGGGCTGTGTTGCTTTCTGGTCTTGAAACCTGCCAAAGATGGAGACTACAAAACTCTGAGCAACCAGTTCCACTGATTGATGGTGCCCCATGGTAAAAAGAAAAACCGTGTCCTTATGTTCAGTCAGAACTTCTGTTTTTGCAGTGTTGATGGACTAAATCAGATCAGTTACAAACTGATGCAAGTCTTCTAATTTAATTACAAAGTTCTTTATCTTATTGACTGTGTGTTTCAAAGGCCTGGTTACCTTTCATTTTGCTTATCTCCAAGTAATTGACCCTTTCCCCCCCTATCATAAGACTCTTTCAAATTTGTAATGTGACTGGATATTTTTTCCGTGTACTTTTAACTATGTTTGTATAAGACAAAATATTATCCTTTTATTAGTGAGCAACAGTAAACAAAGATGTGCAAAGCTTTAGTTCTAGCAATAGTCTGGAAGGAGGCAGAAAGTCTATTCTAAGACAGCTGCTTTGTGGACAGATGTTTTTGGGGGTCCCTCTGGTGGTCGGTATTGAATTTATTATTAAGAAAAACAATATTGGAAAGAGCAATCCACAAAGAACATTGTGATTTATAACTTGACCTCCATAAAATTGCATATTTCTTTTCAGAACTTTGGATTTAAATTAAACTGTACATAGAATTTGTCATTTAAGCTCTATCTTTTAAAAATAATTTTTGAAGTAAAAAATTAGTCTCTGCTACTTTTTTATTATTATTGAGGGAAAAAAAAAATTGATTTGCTGATATTCTATGACTTTAGTAGGGTGAAAACTGATCTGCAGTAATGCTCCTTCCCTTCTCATTAAGCTGGTCTATGTGCTAAATGAAAGGCCTGCCACTGGGTCTGTGGTAGCAGCAGGAGGGATGGTCTTTAAAAATTGGTTTTGTGTAGTTCAGAACCAAAACAGAAATAGTTTAATCACCAAGCTACCGTGTTTCATAGCTGGGATGTGTTAAGGTTATTTGTGTTTTAATGTACTACTTGAATTTGGACTTGATAAAAGAATTACATATTTTTTTAACTTTTTCTCCCAGAAGTATTGTAAGTCTGTATTCTAAACTCCTGGAAGAGACTAGTTTAGTTTCCTCTAAGTTTCCTTCTCGTGAAGGGCAACAATTGACTTCTTGGCTTCATTTTAATCAGGAAATAAATGCAAATTCTTAAAATATTTACAGATTGCTAACTGGACATAAATGAGTTGCTGAATCTGTACATTCTGTTAAATAGACCCTTGTGCTGAAGCATTAATGTGGTATCTTGCGATTTTCATCCTCTACTTAGTTCTTCTGTAGAACAGAGAATCTTTACAGAATTGAGATGCTCTACTTGATAATGCAGTTGGATTTTGAGATCTTGAAATAATATTTTTCACCTATCTTGTTTTCTTTCAGGAGACAAATGACTCCACTGATGTATGCAGCTAGGAAAGGTTATCCTCAGGTTGTTGCTCTTCTTGTTGCTCATGGATCACACATAAATGCCCAAGATGAAAATGGATATTCAGTAAGTTATTTACTTCTGTGTGTTGTAATTAATGATAAAAACTTTAAAAAGCAAGAACCTACAAACTTGTTTCTAAGTACACATTCCTCAGAAATACTCATTGGTATATTCTTTAAGATTGTTTTGCGTTACTTGTCTTTGTCTCCAGATTCTGCCATTTAAGAACTTGTGAAGGTTGTGTTATTGATTGAACCTCTGTTCTTTTTTGCTGCATATGTAAACTCAATAAAATGAAGTTGTTCTTTGCAGGCATTAATATGGGCAGCACAGCATGGACATAGAAGTGTAATTTTGAAGTTGCTTGAACTGGGAGCTCACAAAAATCTACAGACTAAGGATGAGAAAACAGCAGCAGATGTAGCAAAAATTAATAAACATTCAGAGGTATTTAATTTAATTTCTCTTTGAAATGAAAATTCTGTGTTTTGCCTCAAAAATCTGTTCATTAATTGTATAATTTTCAGTAGAATTGTTGCATTAATAACTAAATTCTAGCAGCTAATTGAATGCTTGTGCTGTTACATCTATATAGACTATTTTCTGTTATATCCCAACTTTTCACAAGGCTTTAAATGCTATAATGTTTTGGGAACTTTTTTTTTTTAATCCCAGAATCCTTGACTTCAGATTTAGAATACAGAACAAGGGATTATTCATGTTAGTAATGTTGTTATGAGAAGTAGAAAAGTAATGTGTTAGTTTTTTTCTGTCTGCCAAAGTGTGTGATAGAATGCAGATACCAAACTGACTTGCAGTGTATAGTTTCTGTTTGAATTTGAAAATGAAAAGGCTAAAGCTAAAAAGGGGGGCAGTTGGTACTGGCCATCTTCAAAATCCATTCTTAGCAGGGAATAGGGTGTAAAATAAAATAAATTGGTCATCAGATCATTGGAAGAGCAGCCACTGATATCAACATAAATAGAGAGCTGCTGAAGACAACATATATTCTCCTAAAATAAATTTGTTTACTACTGTTACCAGATGATAATTGGTGGATCAATCAGACCAGATTTCTGTGTATTTTGCTTTGAGTTGATCTTACTAATGATGTGGCTTCTTGCAGTGGCTCTTCAAAGATGTGTGTGAATTGTGATTTGCTTTACAGGTTTTCCTCTCTCTTCCTTCCTCCTGTCTCTCTTCCTCCCTGACAGACTCCAGGGCTAGGCAGGAGCAAAAACAGTAACTATGCACAGAGCTGTCAGTGCAGGCCAGCAAGATCAGTGTCTGAGGCTCAGTGATTTTAAGCTCAGGTGACTGAAAGGGGATACAAATGCTTTCTGCCTTTGATAAATGACTTGTTCAGCAGACTATGGCCATGTAATCTTACAACATGACTTTGTCTGATGTGGAGGTAATACAGGTTCCTCACACCTGAGAGGTGGGTTTTGCCTCTTGACCTGTGAAGCACTAACTTTCACATGGTTACTGGTGGTTTTCAGATATTTAATGGTCATGAGCTTCTTCCTGCTTGGGGGTCTGCTCTTCAGGCTGTTGACAGCCCCTTGGGTTGTCATATAGACTGTGTCTGCAGAAACTGAATCTAGGAGGGGAGATACTTTTCTTACACATACCAGGTTTGGCTGGGATGGAGTTGGTTTTTTTCCTAATGGTGCAGTGTTTTAGGTTTGTGACCAAAACAGTATTGGTAACACACCAGTATTTTAGCTGTTGCTGATCAGTGCTTGTGCAGCATCAAGGCCTTCTCTATGTCTCACTCTGACCCCAACCCCCAGCAAGTAGGTGGGGGTATGAGCAAAAGATTGGAAGGGGCACAGCCAGGACAGCTGACCCCAACTGACCCAAGGGATACTTCATACCATATAACACCATGCTCAGCGATAAAATTGTTGAGAGAGTTTTTCTGAAGTAACCATTGCTTGGAGGCTGGCTGGGCACTGGCCTGCTGGTGGGAGACAGTGAGTGATTGCCTTTGCATCACTTACATTTTTGGGGTTTTTTCCCCTGCATTTATTGAACTGTGTGTATCTCAACCCATGATTTTTTAATTATTTTTTTTTTCCACTTTTACCCTTCTGATTCTCCCTCATCCTGCTTGGGGAGAGTGAGTTGAATGACTGGTTAAGGGCTTATTTGCCAGCCGGGATCAACCCACCACACATACGTATATGTGTATATGTATATAAACTGGCTACTTGGCTGAATTTCAGGAAAGTGGTTTCACCATTCCTTTAGATTCACTGAGGTTCTGCTTATTTTGCTGGATTTTCTAGTAGCTATCTGAAAACTCACACGGGGCAGTTCAGTTTCTGGACTCCATCACTGATGCATAGTGATGTCTGGCAGAAGGCTTGCTGCTTTAATCAGGTGAAAGATTCCTTGTCTGTCAGATATAGTTAACTTAGATTGTCGGTTGTAAATTGCTAAATGTTGGGTCCATATATGCACTGGAAATAGAGACATTAAAAAAGTTATATGACTCATGCCCTTTAGACAGCTTATTCCCTCGAGCATGTAGGACTCTTGTCTACAAACCACAGAAATGAGTGTGTTGGTGTATTGTTGCTTCTGTGGTGACAGATGCTAACTTTTTTAGACAATGTTATAGATACTGTTTTGCTCTGCATCAGTTCATCATTGTTCTGGAATTTGATTATTCCAGAAATGCCCTTGATAAACTCTATGGGTTTAGTCTTAACTCCTCGTTGTAGTTGTATGCTGTAGTGAAGAAGTGGCAGATGTTTCATGTTCCCTGTAAGTAGTAATTTATGAAAGAACTCTTTGTAGTCTTACTCCTGTATTTCTTCATGCATTTTCAGTTTGAATAGTAATTAATTCATTTTGACTCTTCCAGATTTATAGTTTACTCTCTTTGGCTGCAAATCGTTTGCAAGGGAGATTCCATGAAACTATTCAGCAAGAAACTACCTACAAATTGCTGACAGCTGCCCCTGACTGCACAGTTGGGTAAATACAGTCGTAGTGTAATTTTAGCTTATAAACATTCCTAAGTATTTGTTGTATTTGTTTGTTCATATCAATGATTAAGTTGTACTGATGTGAATTGTTTGGAGCACTATCAAAAGTCTACAGTAAGTATATTAATGTGCTGTTAATTTTTCAAGATTGCAAAGTTCCTTTGCATTATAAAAGAGCATGCTCTAGATCTTTCCTTCCTCTCACTTGGTGTAAATGTAGTAGAGCCAGGGTCCTATCTTTCCTTCCTCTCACTTGGTGTAAATGTAGTAGAGCCAGGGTCCTATCTTTCCTTCCTCTCTCACTTGGTGTAAATGTAGTAGAGCCAGGGTCCAATGTCACTTCAGTTCATTTCTGTTAAATTTGTATGCTCCCCTGTTGGCTGCTACTTGTTGTGTGGTTGTCTTCATTTGATGTTAAATTTCTGATGCTTTCACTGAATGCCTGTTTTCAGCTTTGTGCCACCAGGGAGAGCTATGCCCTTTTCTTTTTTCCTCCATATACAAGAGTCAAAATTAAGTATGAACAACAGTTAAGCTCTAGAATTTTTTGCATAGCGTGGCCCTGACCCTGAAGCTTGCAGGTGTCCTATGACTGAAATCAGCCCCTGCTTCAGCAGCTTTGAAGATCGCTGATACAGTTTTGTCCCAGAACATGTTGGCTAACAAGTCCACAATGAACCATCAACTTGGCTCCCTGAGCTTGAGCTCATGATCTCGAGAGGACAACTTTCAGTGCCTGTAGTCTGTTCTGGTTGATTCTTTATGTCACTGCTCATCCAGGTCATGCTGAGTTTGAAGTGCCCAAGTTTTGTCTCATTAGGATCACAGCAGTTCAGTAGGTAGCAGTTCACATTGGGGTAGTCTCAGACAGAGTACCTCAGTTCAAACAAAACCTCACCAGGTTCTGTTGCTAGATTAATGTGTATGTCAATCAGATTTTTATTCTCTGGTGCTTTAGCCACAATCATCTTAGAGGTGTTTCTTGGAGCAGAGGAGTGAAGGCTTTGCCTGATAAAATCAGTTATCTATGCTGTCCTGTTTCTTCTTGCGTCTCACTACACATAGATTCCTGAAGGTGGTGGTGTGGGTATATATCCCCATCTTTGAACCAGGTCTCCTGTGGGATCTGTCTGCTCCTTGGGGATTGTCTTTTGAGTCCCTGTATACTTGACTTGAGGGTGTCATTCTTTTAAGTAGATTGGTCTTCTAGTATTCTTCATAAAGACTTGTACTCCTAGATAGTACATTACAGATGGAGTCTGTACTTAATGACCTCAGTGTTAGAACAGATCTCTCAATTTTTTTAATCTGTTTATGTGATTTGGGAAGTTTTGCAGGCTTTTTCTGGTATAAGGAAATAAACTAACACTATGCAGCAGTTCTCCAAATTTATTTAGTGCTGTTGAAACTTGATGCTGGCTAGAGGGCATTCTACCAGTGTTTGGATAATCTTGATAAGCTTTTAAAATAAGACACTGAAATCCCGAAGCCCACTTAAAATACTTTGTAGCAATCGGATGTCTGACTGTGCCAGTGTAATTCTGTATTAGACGATGCTTGGGCTTTCAGGATTTCACAGTGTTTCCATAGTCTTTTCCTAGACTCTACTGGTTTTCTCTGCATCAGATAAGCAACTCAATTGCTTGGTTGAACAGACATTTCTGTCAAGCTCGAGGATTTTTATATTAACAATAGCTAGTTCTGATGTTTCATAACTTTGAGCATTTCTGGTAATTAGTAGAACTCTTAGTTTTGGGAAACAGTCCACTGGAGTATACCAGCTGTCTGGCTGTTAAATGCCTATTCTTACAAATACAGCTTGATCATTTCCACACACACACACACACATACCCACAACAACCCCTGAGTTGTTGGTTTGGTTTTTTTTTAATCTAGTGATAGTCAAGAGGTACACTGATACCTGTGTTTACTCCATCATAGTTCCTTGAGCTGGATGTCTCCGTCCTGCCATTTGCCTGCATAATTTTCATCACAGGCATTCCCAGTTGTCTTCTCAAGTCTCTGTTCTCTCAGTTGCTCCTAATGCATCATCTGGTACTGGATATCACTGTGCCCTGCCATGCAGGCTCAGTGAGTATCACTTGTAATCCTTGCTGTTGTCATCCTTAGATAGTGAGTGTAACTTCAGTCATTGCTGTCTGCTATCCTAATTAGACAATTGTCCTGGCTCCAGAGCCCTGGACTGCACAAGGAAATGCACGTACCTGTCAGGAATTTGCTTTCTTCAGCTCCTGGATTAGGTCCTTTTCTCGTTCAGGGGCTTTCAAGTTATTGTCCGGATGCTGAATAACCCTTTATTTGATCCTAGGAAAGTTTTCCTTGCACCTTTAGCAGAACCAAAAGTCTTGAGTTATCCAAGGGCTCACAAAACCTTTGCTAACTGGGCGCTCTGCCTAAATAACAACATTTCGTCACTGCAGGTCATCCACATGCTGTCTGCCCTTGCCAGTCGAAGGGCATTGGCTGTATGTGCAACGTTTGGATGTATGTGTGCTTACTTCAAAGACTGGTTGTTGCTGTCTGTGTGTTGAGGGGGGAGGAATTGGGCAGAGAATAACAAAATTCTATGCAACTTGTAGGTAGGGATGATGACTTTAAACTCCATTAAAGTTATTTTAAACTCTTTATATTCTGCCTGCTGACATAAAGCATACTTACAGAATTATTGGCTTGTTACAGCGTGGAAGTTGTATAAGCTCCTTCATATGTGATTTAGTGTGTCCATCCTCACAAAGGGATAAGTATACTTAAATACCAGAAATCCTGGAATGCCACATTCTCAATGTGCAAACCTGAAGTATCTTCTTATGTATTCAAAGTAATTTTCAGAGAGGTTTGTTTGGTTTGGGGTTTTTCTGGGGAGGGGTTGCTTGCTCCTTTTTTATTTAATAAGAACTTTTTAAGTCTTTGATGTGAAAAGGAGACAAACCTTCATTTCAGGGCCTACAATAAGACAGCAAACTACCTCTTAACGCAGGGTTTTGGCAAAGAAGTTGCTATAGCAATTGGTAGTACTTTCTGCATTTTGTATAATTTGCTTTTTGGTTCAGTTCTCTTCATTACAGCTGTTCATCTGATTGTTGAAAGCTGTTTAGGTATTTTTTCCCTGTATCTTTTGGTAGAGTGAGAAATCCAAATTGATATTTTACTTTTATTTATAAACGTTAAACTGTGAACCTACAGTGAATTACACTGTTTCCTCGGTCTACCTTCTGAACAGTAGTCTTCTGAGAACAGATGTCTTACCAGACTAATTTCCACTACATTGTAGACATTCCTGTTTTCTTGATAACCTTTTTTGGTTTAAATGGAACCAGAAGGGTAACAGTTGTGGGTTGGATCCAAGTTATATGAATGTTATTTGATAAGAATACAGTTATCTTCCTTAACACCACTTCCAAATTTTTCAAGCTTTTGCAACCTAACTTTTAAGGTTTGGTTAGAACATTTTGCTACTTAAAATTATACCTATTTATTAAAATCATTCCCTTTAGGCTCAATTCAACTCAATTAGACAGAAAAGCAATTTATAGAATTTTGATAAATTAGGTGGTATCCCATTATGTTTGAGATACTGCTGTCATCAGCAGGTGTGTACAACTTCAGGTTATTCCCCAGTGCATTGTCTGGAGAGCTTTTCTGTAGTACTTCGTTCTGGATGTCTTTTTGTTTGTTTGTTTTTTTTTCCACTGTTTTTATCTTGAATTACATTATTTATATTTACAGTTCCTGTTCAACTTTTGATGACATGAAAGTGTTTTTACATGGTCTTGGCCTAGAACACATAATAGGATTATTGAAGGTAAGTTTGTGTTGTACCTGCTGTCTGTAAAGTAATCCATGAAAGCAAAATGCACCTACAGCATTAAAAAAGTTCTGTTGCTTTAAGTATATTAATTCAAATAAATTTGTTAAATTAATTCAAATAAATTTTTTAAACAGAAGTTTATATGTAAAGTGTTAAGTTAAACTGCAGCGAACTGGATTGGATTGCTTAATTGTGATTATGTGCATTAGTCTCAACGTGATGTTTCTAAAGTAGAGGGAGGACTCTCCCATTACTTCAGTAATGGTATTGGGTAGCTGGTTTTGTTTCTGAATACTAAAAAAAAAAAATAAGTGAAAAAAAAAAAGTGAAAAAAATTAAGTGAAAACAGTGTTTTCTTCTGAAATTATTTTTGATAACAGAAAACCCTTTGTTTTGTACAGGAAAGAGGTATAGCTTTAAGACAACTTCTGTTCATGCAAAAAGATGAGTTAATACAGGTCAGTTTACTACTTTAGATCTTAATTTTGTTTTCTCCTCTTTCTTAAATGTTTTTGATATTGTAACTTCTCTTTATAAATGTTGAATTGTAAGAATTTTTTTTTTTAAAGACCTGTTTTCAGAATCTTCTGCAAATTCTTGAATTGTAATGTGAATATAGACAGACCTTTTCTAAAGTATGTAATCTGATCAGCCTTGAATTGTGAGTTGAATTCTTGCATCTTCTCTACCTATATGTGACTATGAAGTGGAAGCCCCAAGTATTTCTTTACTGCAATGATGTGGCAGTTGGGGTGAGCAGGAAATAGTTCTGCATTGAATTTTAGTTAGTACTATTTTTAGTATTTAAGTATGTTTTCCCAGAAAGGAAATCAGTGCTAGGATTAGCAGTAGATAGTCCTAAACAACCATAAATGTGGTCCTCCTTTGTGAGGTGATAATTTCTATTGAAAGAAAAATGAGAGCTCTCTTCCATTGTGGAATCTCATATCACACACGGGTTTGTAAAACCTTAGGAGAGGAGGAAGAGAAGGAGAGAAGACTTGTTTTCTTACAGTTTACTGCGGCTAGGAAGGTTGGTATTTCACTGGTATCGGGGACGAAGTGATGCATTATTACAAGGTTTCAGTTTCCAGTTAAGATAGGGTGGTTGCTTTTCCTTAGTCTTTGCTGGAATTATTCCTGTGGGAAATGAAAGACTTCCTGTGTTTACAGGAGGATGCCATAATAAAATCCAATTATAGGAGTATCCTTGGAACAGCATAAGTACTTCAGGCTGCAGGACTCTTCTGAGCACCCTGTACCTGATCTGGGATACCAAAGACACCTCATTAAAATAGCTGCTTCAAGCTTGCTCCCTGCTACTGATGTTAACCATGTCATAGAGCCATAGAATGGTTTGAGTTGGAAGGGACCTTTTAAGGTCATCTAGTCCAACGCCCCTGCCCTGAGCAAGGACATCTTCAACTAGATCAGGTTGCTCAGAGCCTCATCCAACCTGCCCTTGAATGTTTCTAGGGATGGGGCTTCTTCCGCCTGTCTGGGAAACCTGTTCCAGTGTTTCACCACCCTCATTGTAAAAAAATTCTTCCTTTTATCTAGTTTAAATCTCCCCTCTTTCAATATAAAGCCTTTACCCCTTGTCCTGTCACTATGGGCCCTGCTAAAAAGTCTTTCCCCATCTTTCTTTTAGGCCCCCTTCAGGTACTGAAAGGCCACAATAAGGTCTCCCTGGAGCTTTCTCTTCTCCAGGCTGAACAACCCCAACTCTCTCAACCTGTCCTCATAGGAGAGATGTTCCATCCCTGTGATGAATTTGGTGGCCCTCCTCTGGACCCACTCCAACAGATCCATGTCTTTCTTTTACTGAGGATGTACTCAATGTCAGCTTTTTTCCCCTCCTATTTTTTGTACCAAGGAGGCTTGTGTTCTAACAGCTGGAACCAATATTTGTGTACAGATGTTAATATTCCTTCAGAGTTAGTGTCACAAGGAAGTTTTGTGTGAAGCTTTGTCTTGTAACTGAGTAGAGGTTCGGTGTTTTAACAGAACTCAAGTAAATCTGTATTCTTAGAGAGAGAGATTATAGGGAGCTTTATCAATGAAGAGATTTTGAAGAGTTCAAAGAGGCATATCAGCATGTTCTGATGTTACTGCTTTTCTGAAGCCCCAGTATTGTGCCCATTGGACAGCATCCTGGCGTGGGCTTTAAATGAATTCTAAAGCCCCTGTTGACAGGAATTTTGCTCTTAAAGGAGATTTTAGTGGCTTTCTTCATATCACTGTGAGCTGCTGTCTTGGTTGTGATTGCATTAAGCTGCAAATCTGACTGAGTATATGTCTATATTGATTGTCTGTTTTGTCATAATCATTACTTGGTTTTGTCCAGGGCACATGAGGGGAAGAGGAGTGAGTTGTGGACTTTAGTGACTGGCTTAGCCTTACAGTTCCTCCACCAAAGAAGTATGATTTCATACCAACTGTTTACTTCTGTTTCAGTGTTCTAACATGTTTGAGGCTCCCTATTATAAAAAGGACTTTTTTGGACAAACTGAAATAAATACCTGGATCAGCTGCTCTTGCACAGGAGGGTAATATCTATAGGAACATAATTGTTTTACCTCTTGGCTCTGCAACAGCAGGAAAGAGTTCCTGGAAAATTAATGCTGTGCATGGACGTAAATTAATTAGTGAGTCTTCAACTGAGAATTTAAAAAATGACATAACACTCCTGGCT
Source organism: Antrostomus carolinensis (assembly GCF_000700745.2). NCBI lineage: Eukaryota > Metazoa > Chordata > Aves > Caprimulgiformes > Caprimulgidae > Antrostomus > Antrostomus carolinensis. Next base: position 26,351 of record NW_010308864.1, read on the forward strand.
TTATTAGCACTTCATAAGTTATCCTGAATTCTTGATGCAGTCTAGTTTTAGAGCTCCACTAACAGTTTCTCCCCACACTGCTGATAGAACAAAACTAATCTGTTTCCTTGTAACTCCAGAGTTGAAAGTTTTTAGTGTGATGGCAGATCTTCAACTAACAGCCAGCTATTTTAAAGAACCTGGATCTTATTACTACAAAGATTAATGATGACCTCTGATGGATGCCTCTGAACCAAGCTGCTTTGTATCCAGAGAAATGGGGAGAAATCCTGTCACTTACATGATGCACTTTCCTCCATCAAACAATATCAGGAAGATATTTTCTCTGTAAATATCTTTATCTGTATTATACAACAGAGCCTAAACAATGACTCTTTCAAGCTGAAATCCTTGCATTCCTTAAGCTTATAAACTGCTCCATACTGAGGGAAGTCTGTTCAGTATACTGGGACATGTCTATTCAACACTTGGAGGTTTTTGTCTGATTCTGTGCTACTCATAACACTCAGATCTTTTATGTCTAGTGTTTTTGAGCGTTTGTCTCACAAGATAGAAACAGAAGTAATTTTACTTCTGGATGCCTTTAGAACTACAAAGATTCCTTTCTCAGATGTTTATTAGAATGAGAGAATTTGGCATCCTGTTCTCCTGATTTGAGAATGCATAACAAAAAGTTAACACCTCAGAATTCAAAATATAACCCAGAAGTTTAACTTCATTGTTAGAAAATTATCTGCTCTGTGTGCTTCCATATCACAGCGCCAGGACTCTCCTTCCTCTCCTCAAAGAGACTTGACTACAATTTTTTCAGGTACCCATGGCAACCTGTTGGAAACTCAGAAGTTCTTGACACCTGCATTTAAACTCCCAATTAATCTTGTTTGGATTTTACATTACCATAGAACTTACTTGTCCATAGACTTATGAGGTGGTTTTGAAATGTTTAAAGGAACACTTGTGAGGCTATAGTTACATGCTAGCTGTGATTTCTGAATACCTGGTGGAGAACCTGAAGGACTGTTTTATGGAGCCACAGTGAACAGTGGGTGTCAGAAACTGTGGTCTCATGCAAAACAAGCATTACTCTAGGTATCTCTCTTCCCTAGAATTTCTGTTTGGTACCATCCAAGGAAGTGCGACTGCCTGGCATTTCGATGTGGTGTGCACTGTCAGCTATCCGGTCAAAATTCTTTCTGCAGTAATTACAGAAATCTGTGAGACTGCAAACACTAACTTCTTACAGATTTCTGAGGCTGCAGCAGGGAACTTCAGGTCCTCGAGATGTCAGTGAGAGCCCCAGTTTTGGAGACTTTGGGTTCCTTGTGGTCTCAAATTCCAGAGTGATCCACTCCTGCTGAGTCCAGGTACTCAGCTGGAGAGTTTGGAACAAATTCATACTTGCAGCTGGCATTACGAGGTTTTTCACTTGTGTGGAGAAGCATCCTTAGGGCTGCTAACATCAGAAGTCCCGTGTTGCACAGCAGCCTGTCAGATAAGCAAAGAAAAGTACTGAATGGGCCACAGAAGCACTTATCTTTCGACAAATGGACTATCTTTTTCCTTTATGTAAGTGTTCTGCAAGAAAATTCTCAGCCTAGGATTTAAATGTGAGTTAAATTTTAATCTGAGATAGTTGATGGATAACACAGCTGACAATGTTTTCTGTCCCAGGCATCACTTGGAGAATCTCAGTTACACAGTCTGTTTATCTTATGAAGAAAATTGTGCTTTTCTTCAGCTATAAAAAAGACAAAAAGCTCTGAACACTTCTGAAATTTTTGTTGTTGTTGTTTGCAGCATTGGACACGAGTATAGAAAATGAACTAATTTGAGCTTAGGGACTGTATAAGCTGATGTCAAGTAGTATTTAGGCTTGGTCTTAATTTGAGGCGGGAAATCTATTCCAAATTTATAAGTATGCTGTCCTTCAGATATTTAAAAACTGCTTTTACAGACTGTTTATTCTCTCTCTACTAGTGTCTGATCATTTGAGTTTTGGGAGGTAGTGTGAACCAACTAGATTTCTTTGTAGACATAACTTATTTTTTAAATTAGATTCTATAAGAAAATAAGGTTTTGGAAAGAGGTGTCATATCTTATGAGACCAATTTCTATAAGTAGAAGAAAATACACACCCAAAAGTTTGTAAAAGCCCTTCTTAAAATCTGTCTTCTTTCTGTAAAATTCTCCCTTTGATGCTGACTTGATAGTTTCCATTCTTTCTTTCTGAGTTAATGCTGTATCACCCTCATGATGGTTGGTTATTTTGCTGTAAGAAATGACTGAGATGATTCTGAAACAGATAAGTGTAACATCCTTACAACACAGGTGTACTTACAAAAACTGCTATTAATTTTTTTAATAAACCTTAAACAGATTTTCTGAATATCCTGTGCAATTTCAGCTTGGCTCTTCCTCAGCTCTTGTAATTTTGTTTTGCATCATTGAATAATTCCTATGTTAGTTTTTTTTTTCCTTTGGCATTTACATACATTGTATTTGGTTGCAGTAACTTAAAAGCAACTTATTTTGACCCTTAATAATTAGAAGCTTGTACAATAAATGGTACTGTGCTGTTTTGTCTATTAAGTATTAAAAGTAAATCATATTTGGAATTAATCTTTAAATTTAGATTGGCATTACAAATCCTGGAGATCAACAGAAGCTCACAGATGCTATCAATGAGCTACAACTGGAAGAAAAGAGAATTGGAGACTTCTCTGAAGTGGTGAAGCTGGAATTGAGGTATTAACTGTATATCTAAGGAAATGGAAGTCACATATGAACTGTTTAAGGTGACTACATTGTTTTCTATAGCCCAAAGGTAAAATTCTCTCACACCTTACTCCATGCATAGCATTCATGAGAGTATGCAGTTTAGTAGATTATGAGGGCTGGTGGTAGGTGTGGGTTTGTACAAAGAAAGGCAAGGGCCTTGCTCTCATAAGGCCCCACCTGGAGTACTGCGTCCAGTTCTGGAGCCCCCAACACAAGAAAGACCTGGAGCAGCTAGAACAAGTCCAGAGGAGGCCACAAGGATGATCCAAGGGCTGGAGCACCTCTCCTATGAGGACAGGCTGAGAGAGTTGGGGCTGTTCAGCCTGGAGAAGAGAAGGCTCCGGGGAGATCTTATAGCAGCCTTCCAGTACCTGAAGGGGCCAACAAGAAAGCTGGGGAGGGACTTTTTACAAAGGCAGTTAGTGATAGAACAAGGGGTAATCGTTTTAAACTGGAAGAGGGTAGGCTTAGATTAGATATTAGGAAGAAGTTTTTCACTGTGAGGGTGGTCAGACACTGGAACAGGTTGCCCAAGGAAGCTGTGGATGCCCCCTCCCTGGAAGTGTTCAAGGCCAGGCTGGGTGAGGCTTTGAGCAACCTGGTCTAGTGGAAGGTGTCCCTGCTGATGGCAGGGGGGGTGGGACTAGCTGATGTTTAAGGTCCCTTCCAACGCAAACCATTCTATGATTCTAGGTGGAAGCATAGATGCCTGTCATAGGAATCCATTTATGGGTTATGTTGCCATTATATGCCATTACTTTGGCCATCTTTTTGAGTGATTAATTCTTTCATTGTACCTCAAACAGGGTTTCATTGTCTTGCAGTGTTGGGTTTTCACTACCTTGAGTTCATATAATAAACTCTGAAACTGGCTTCTTGGGCTCCACTATTAATTAATTAATTCTTTAATTTCTCTGATAGCTTCAGTGAGCACATTTTGTTATTTCTCCATGGAGATGGGATCTTGCCCTCCTTGCCTCCCCATGCTTCAGGAGCATCATGGACCTTTACAAACCCCACATGATGTGGTATTTGTAATTCTCCATTATGTATGTACACAAAGCAGGCTCTGTTAAGTCTTGCGATCAAATTTATCTGATTATAAGATGCAATAATAAGATGTGTGGGAAGGAGAGATGTGTATAATTTCTGCATAGGGCTTTAATTTTCAGTTGATTAATTACTTGTACATGTCTGTCTTAAATCATAAATGTGACTCTTATCCTCTATTTTGTTGTGTCAATAGTAGTTTTTCCAGAAGAGAGACCTAGACTTGAATTTTGATTCTGTGCTCATATCTTTCCTCATTTTACTTCCTAGAGCTTTAAAAGAATTACTCCTGGAAATAGAGTTAGTTTGATATTTTAATTTGCAAAAGTTCTAGAAATGGACTTGGGCAGAAAACTGTGGCTTGCCTTTCAGAGGTTTCAGTCAGTTGAACTGTGTTTGTTTAACTTAGAGTGGGTTGGAAATACTGCTCCTTCCTTGTACCATAGCTGCATCACTAGTAAGTTAGGTTCTCAGTGCTTTTTTTCTTTCCTCCCAGTCCCAAGACTATTTGCATAGCTTTGTGTTGCCTTATTTGCAATGATCTGGCTAGAAAAAACTCCTCCATGCATACAGTCTACTCATTAAATAACTTTCTAGTTATTTAACTAATAACTAAATAACTTTCTAAATAACTGTCTAGAAAAGAAAGGGTTCAGCTGCTCTTTAAAGTATGTGTATCTTCCTCTTGACTAGTTCATGTTCATTCTGTACATGTCACCATCCTCTGGAGGCAGCTGAGTCACACTGACAGTGTGTATTAGCAGCAGTGTCATGATGTGGTCCTGCCATAGCATTGTCTTTTGTGCCTTGGTTACCTGAGTCTGTCTAGTATGCACTCTGGTCCTGTCTAGTCATTCTTACGTATACTGATTGCTCCTGATGCTGGCACTGTGCCTGTATCTGCATCCATTGCTGTGTTTATACAGAAGAGGCTTTGCAGCCTGCTTGAGGTATGTTTTTGCTGCCTGATGCCAAGTCTGAGCTGTGGGATGTGGGAGGACATACAAGGCATTTGGAAAAGCTCTTCAAAAACTGAGGTGGGCTGGGAGAGCAGGGTGTTCATGTCCTAACACAGGACCTTGATGATGCTTCTATTCTGTAAGAAGATTTCTCCATCAAAACAAGTACCTGTGTACTTCCAGAAGAGAATCCAGGTGCAAACTAGTACATATGCTGTAAGACTGAAGAACTGAAGTTCCAGCATGCAAAAGTATACAAACCAGTATGGTATGGATACACCATAAATGGTCTGAGAGCACCTAAACTGTTCCTCTTAGAATAGAGGCTTTGCTGCTGAGCTGAGGTAGTAGGCCAGGCATCTGGGTGTCCAAGTTAGGCACCTCTAGAAAAGCATGCTGACTCTTCAGCAGGGGATCATTATCTGCAGTTTGAGAGGACTTTGCCCAGTTTAGGCTTCATGGTTTTTTATGCTAGAAATGTATACTTTTTATAAAATTGGCCCATAGTAGTGCTTAGTATATACTAGATGATCTTTTGAGGTCCCTTCCAATCCCTAATATTCTGTGATTCTGTGATACATTCAAGCAGAAAGCTTAAAAATTTGAACAGAGGGAATAAGTGGAGAAATACAAAAAGATTAACAGTTCACTGCATATATGGCCAAACACAATAAAAAACCCACGTGATGGACAGTACAGTCTCACTCACCAGTGACATATGGAATTCCTAGTACAGTATGGTTTTAGATCATATGTAGTTCTCAAAACCAGAAAATGATTGATTGATTGATTAAAGATTGAAGTACACAGAATATGACAGCGCTTCAGTTATGGCAAACACTGCATAGTTTTCTAGAAAATGGCTTGACATGTATTCTAGGAATCTGACCTTGAGACTAAAATCATAGGCTGTGTTTACATGCTATTATATAAAGATTTTACTTCCCACTTGTTCAGAGTCATTCTGTGAGAAGGAAAATCCGTCATTGAGTCCTAGAAAAACTAACATAGTAGAAAATGTTGAACTGATTGATTATAAACTCACAGGGTGTCTAGCACTGTTTAGCCACTGGTGTTTTGACAGCTATTAATTTTTTTAAGAAGTGAATCTTTTTTGAAAATGTTATTTCCATTTGCAAATATAAGAACATATCACTGCAACAGATACAAAATTATATGAAAACTTTTTTTAAAAATTATTATTGTTATAATAATGAAGAAGTCTGAGAAGTATAAATGTTTTTCTTTTCCCTTTTTTCATCCCCATTTCATGCCCATTATATACTTTACTTTTCTGAGAATCCTTCCAGAATTCCTATAAATAATTTCCTTTGTGACAAAACACAGAAGGTGCTATAACTGATCATAGCCAGATAAAAAAATTATCTAAGTAGAAGGAAATTTCCAGGAGTGGGGCTTGACTGTAGTAATGAGGGAGAAACTGTCAGACTATCTCCAGATGTGATTATTTTGTTTAGTGTTTGGTTTTTTTACCTTAAATGTTCAGTTATATTGTTCTGAAATAAATAACTTTATTTTATAAAAACAAGCTAATAAGCTTTTTTACTTCCTCATGTTCATTAAAAAAAAAAAAAAAAGAACAGGCTTGGTTTTTAACCTCCAGCATCCCTAGTAATGCTTCTGTATACTTGTTTTAAGTGTTAAAGTCTTAACAGTTCAGCAGTGTTGCCAGTCACAGATACCATGAGCAGTGGTAGAAGCTTTGCTCATTAACTATCTTGTGCCAGAGTGGGAGGAAAACATTCTATGGTTAAAATTCAGTCTCTAGATACTTGCACCACAGTGCTGTGTAGCTGAGTTTAGCTGTTTGGCAAATTTAATGTAAACCATTTTGCCATCAGAAGCAGCAGCGAGTAAGGTGGTGTGAGCATATGGCACTTGAGTTTAGTAGCAGATTGCCCATGGGAAAAGATAGCGTTGGGGTCTGAATTGGTTTACTCAGATCCTTCTGTAAATATAAGGGGAAGTCCTGTAATGGGAACTTAAAATTGTCACTTTTTTTGGCCCTGCTTGTTACTCACCTGAATAGTTTATAGCTAGTGGAAACTTCTACTGGAGATACAGGTGCTTCTTGGGAGTTTCAAGGTTTGAGAGCTCTCTAAAAACAAATGGGTGATCTTCCTTGCCCCCTTTTCATCTGCCCAGTCAATGGCAACAGCTTTCTGGCCAGCACCCTGACTTATAACTAACACTCTCTGAGGCTTACAGTAAAGTAAATTGACTGAGTGTTATGTGGAAGCTCTAGAAATTTAGCATTTAAATTAGTCTGTCAGATTTTTCTATCCTTTTCTCCACTCTTTGGTGATACTGATCAAACTAATTTTCAGAGTTGTCTTCCTGCCTGTATTTGACCACTAAGTATATATTTTCTTCAAAGTAGATAACATCAGATGTTTTAGGCTTTGAGGGATGTATTTCTTGATTCGGGGGCCAAGTCAGTGTTGTTGGATTTTTGTTTCTTCCATTGTGCTGGAGACTAGATGACTCTAACCTAGTCATTTGAATCATAGCTCCAAAGTTCAAACCAGATTTTTTTTTTCCCCGCACATCTTCCTCAAAAATGTAAGGTGCAAATCAGGAGTATTGATATGTCAGCATAAAATTGGCTATAAATTCTCTGTTTCTGGCATTGCAGGACTGATCTGTATGCACATATGCACAAGAAAACAGATTTGCAGTTATTATGCGTAGCGTGTTACAAAATTACTCGTGTTTTCATTGATAATACAGGAGTGATGAGAGTTAGAAACAGAAGTGGAAGTTAATAGAATGTTTCTGAAAAGCTTTTAGGTTGCACTTTCTCAGCATTCAGTGTGTCTTACTAGCTGAATGTTATAGGAAACTTAGTGATTTGTTGTCCTTCCAGAAGCGGGGTTGGGGACCAGACTTGCTAAGGTGTTAAATGTAGTGTTTAACTACCCTGTGTTAAAATGAGACTGGTTTTGGTTGGGTTTGTTTTTTATGCAATGAAACTGCATGTCTGACTCACTCATGTTGGAAATACGTAGATACTATTTAGCTTGTAAAAAGTTACAACATTTAACAAATAACAAAATATTGTTTTATTTTTGTAGTGGAGATGAATGCCTCAAGTTTCTGCAGAAGCTGAATAAAGAGTGTAGTAAGCTGACCGTTCCTGTGCGGACCATAAACCAGCATTTCCTCCAAAATTCACAGAAGGTATTAATTCAAAGAAAGAAAGATTAATTTAGAGTATATTATTCTATTCTAGAATATTATCATAAAATCATAGAATGACTTGGGTTGGAAAGGACCTTAAAGATCATCTAGTTCCAACCCCTCTGCTGTGGACAGGGTTGCCAACCACTAGATCAGGCTGCCCAGGGCCCCATCCGACCTGCTTGAATGATCCCCTCCAGGGATGGGGCATCCACAGCTTCTCTGGGCAACCTGTTCCAGTGCCTCACCACCCTCTGGGTGAAAATTTCCACCTAATATCTAACCTAAATCTCCTCTCTCTTAGTTTAAAACCATTTCCTCTTGTACTGTCACTGCCTGCCCATGTAAAAAGTCGCTCTCCCTCCTGTTTATAAGCTCCCTTCAAGTACTGGAAGGCCACAGTGAGGTCCCTCTCCTTATTCTTACCTTACCTTACAAAATGAAAAATAGGAGTACTGTCAACCATCTTGATTATTGTATAGTTATATTCAGCTGTCCAGTGTTCTTTCTCTAAAGGACGCCTTTTTAAATAATTTATTTCAAAGAGTTAAGCTACCCAATTAAAGGTGTTTCTGCTGATAGGGGAGTTAAGGTGACAGGTTCCCACTAAGGCTGATAGAGTGTAGTAGGTCATGTTGTGCCTAAATTGTACAATGAAAACCCAGCATAAATGCAGTTATAAACTTTTTCTGACCCTTTTATGATACATTAACTAAAGAGTATTAAGTTGTAATCTACAATAACTGGCAAATAACTTTAACTATCAACAGAGAATACTGCGGTGGGCACCGACTGAAAGTTTTATTGAAGTCTGCAAAGACTTGCTTTGCAGTGTTGAGAAGCTGGGAGGAGAAGTTACCAAATTGAAGGACTTGGTAGAGAAGGTGAGTGCGTGCAAATGAGGCTATTAAACACAGGGTACAAGTTTCTGAGTGCAACCTCACATGTGGCATCCATCAGTGAAATGTTTGTACCTTGGTCTGGCACAGGCTCTTTAGCTGTAGCTTGGACATTGCATCTACCTTTCCCCCTTCCACCTTTCCATGGGCAGAATGAGAAATAATCTAGAATATTCCACAGCAGCATGGACAGAGTCTCCAAAGGAAGACACAGTCAATCTTTTTATTTCTACTGCAGGAAAGAATTAAGTGGAACGTATCCCTGTGTTCTTGGACAACCACTGTGGCATAAATGCCATTCTGAATACTTACACTCTTACTTCTTAATTAAGGAATCTTTTGTTTGGAATGACTGACTCAAGAAAGATACTGAAGTTTTATGGATTGAATGAGGGGCATCCCAGATAACTGCAGAGTGACAAAAGAGAAGGGTGGGAGAGGTCAAGGCTAGATGTTAGCACCACATCAGTCATTCTCAAACCAACACAATGACACGCTCTTGTCAGATGGGGTCATTTTAAGTAATAGGCTAGTAAAAGAAATGGCCGGTGGGATAGAGTAAATGGAGCATCAGTGTCAGAAAGGAATCTGTTGCTGAACGAAGCCATGTGGAACTCAGACCTTGAGTATAATGCTACTAATGCAATTTCCTGTGGTTTAAGTAAATTTAATGTGATAAAACAGCCTTCTCCCAATAAATCACTTAACACCAAATGTATTTAAAAGGTAGGTTGAGATTGTGGCAAATAACTTTTTAGCTATTTGTGTTCCTTTTTTTGCATATGCAGAAATCAATTATATGTATATATTTGCCTCCTGTACATGCAGGCCAGTTATAAGGGTTGGGAGGGATCCGAGTTAGGAGCCACTTGACTTTGCTATCATCTGTACTTGAGGTTTTGTAACCGTCAAGATGAAGCACAGTGGCTCTGTACCCAGTGTTAAACAGAGGTGTTAAACATCAGCCTTCTAATTACTTGAAAAATGTAATTCCTGTTCTGTTAAAATACTGTAGTGTTTTATGAATTTCATTGATGAAGACTTTAATACAAAACATTTTTGTGCTACTTAGTTTATGATGGGGCACTCTTGAATAAGTAGAGCACTGAAACATTTATTATGAAAAGTGTCAAGTGAAACAGTTAAACTTCTTAGATAATAAGTTTGTATAAATTCCCTTAAAATCTTCAGTACTGATTGCTCAGCTTAGTCATGGCAAGTCTCTGCCAGCAGTACATATTATGTCTGTAGCATACAATTTTTGAAAGCACAGTAAATGTGATGGCCTTATAAACTAAGGTAGGGAATCAGAACCGAACCCTGCTGCACTTCATGACAGGGCTCCACTCAGCTTCAGCAAGTATTTCAGCAGGCCCTTGTAAGGTTCTTTGCACTCTCCCTTTAATTTCAAGGAAGTCTAAACTGTTACATATTTAACTTGCTGTTTTAATAAACAGTAGTTTTAGTAATTAAATGGCAAAGGTTCTGGTTAAAATATTTGATGATTGGAGTTTAAATGTTTTGTTACTAGATTTTTGTAGCATCTATTAGCAGTATGTTTCACTCCTGATGAATTAAGTTTGTAAACTGTTTTTCTAACATATATTACAGAATGATTGAGCATCAGATGAGACAAAGGTTTGCACACATTTATTTCAGTTGAAGTAGGGTACAGACAGATAGTGAGAGAGAAACAATCTCAGTCCTAGATACATGCAGATTCTTAGGACTGGGTACTTTATCACATACTTCACAAACTTTCACACTAATGTTTGTTGTTGTTGTTGCACTTTTTACATGAACTTAACATCTGCCTCAGCATGAACAGAAGAATGGCCCCAGCCGAGTGAAACTTCCAGAAAAAACACCCACCTTGGAAAAAAGATTAGTAAAAATGGGAGCGGTAACATTGCTTGGATTTGTTTTTTTCTTCTTTGTAACTAAGTTAGTAGTAAAGAAAACTGGACTTTAAGCTTAGTGATATGAATAGTTTTGGAAAACTGGGTTGCCTTATGCTGCTGTTCAGTATGTGAAGCTGAGCTGAAGTTACATGAAAATTTGTGTAGTTTCTCATCATATCTGTAGTATTTGTATCCAGTGAGTACTTGGATCTAGAAATACATTTACTAAAAATTAAAACTGCTACTTAAATGCATCTTAGGGTTTTATTTTCAAAATTATTTTTGGTGTATACTGGTGGAGGTCTAAAATCTTGTCAAAGCTGCTTTTCTTTTTTGGAATAAAGCTGTAACTACTGCTTACTAATTACTAGTTTCATTTTTACCTTTAGCTGTCGTTCATAGATGAACATAAGCAAATAATTTTGATTCTATCATATGCTTATATTTAAAATTATGATGCAGGTGTGGTTTTGGGTTTGGGAGCACTTAAAACATTTTAAGTATCTCATGCAATTGTATATTGATAAAGATCTTTTCTCTTGCAGTATTTCATATGAATCTATCATATGAAAAACTTCCTGGTGAGGTTTTGGTTTGGTTTTTTTGTCACAAACACAGGACTTTGGAGATCTTGTTACACCTTGCCTGAAAAGTCACTTCCCACAGAACTATGATATTCAGATTATGCCTGAAATCTCTTTCCTTGGGGATACTCACTTCTATGAAGAATTTCATCGCATCTACTGAAAGGATTATATCAGTCCTTTGCTATAAAAATGCAAGCAGCATTGTTTTTCTTGGTCTGGTCTTTCACTACAAAAGCTTCATGGTTAGAGTAATTTTTTTCTTAATATTTTCTTTACTTAAAAACATGTTTGTAATTCTGCAGTGAAACATTAATATCTGTTTTTCAGCTGGTTACCAAACCAGCTGTGTTGGAAAAAAGGGAATTGGTGTAAGTTAATTCAAATCAGGTATCTTTTTGCAGACTTCAGTAAACCTCTGTAAAAATGCCGAATATTTCTGAAGGGACATTCTTCTATCAAAATGAAACAGAAGGAGTCTGAAAAAACCCAAAGCCTCAATGGATGTGTAATGCTTTAGCTCTCTCTGTTTTCAGAGATGTTGTATGGCATCTTTGATGTTTCCTCCAGGGGCTAGTAATGAGAAGATAAAAACCCGAGTGCTACTCCAGTTGCTGTCGCAGCTGTTCTCTGCTTTTTGTTCTAGAAAACTAGGTTGGGTGTTAGTATGTTTCCTTGTTATCGCAATTATTTTACCTCCTTTCCTCCCAGGTTTTTCCTTCAATGCAAGTAACATCCTACAGCGTGATGAGGCCAGAGGCAAACAGAACACAGGTTGGTTTGGTTTTTTTTTCCATTCTGTTCCCAGCTTTGGGTCAGAGGGGATAAGCTGTATTCCCCACCACCACCATCTACCAGCAGAAGTGGAGAAGTGCACATACCATCGGCGTACTGACTTGAACCACAAAGTATAGAAAAGGAAATATTTAAAAAATAGTTCTCTGTGTGTTTCTTGATATGACCTTATAATTAATCCTGAACTAACAAGATGCATATCACAAAAGGAAGAATCCACGGAACTTGAAAAATCCGTGGAAATACAAAAATCTGTAAAGTGCAGTTTTAACTTCTCGTCACACATGTGGAACCTTATATATACACAGCACTCCTTCTCTAATAGCTCAACATATAGTTCAGATGCAGTTGCCCAGTGATGGGATGACTCACAAGTATTACTAGAACTTTGGCATGTAACTCTTGGGTTTTTCTGTTGGGTGAAGGATTTTTTTTTCCTTTTTTCTCTTCCTCTCTTCCTTTTTTTTTTGGGGGGGGAAAAAAAAGGGAAGGTGGGCAGACATTTTGTTCATACTGTTCCAAACATGTACTTTTACTTTAGTTAAGCAGAATTATTCCAACGGTTAGTAAGATTTCTGTGATACTGCCCTTGAAAAGATTGTTACTTAGCCTGACTATTCCTTAATTCTCCACTTCAGTGAGAATTTGCATTAACTAAGCCACTTCAAAGGACACTGAAAGTAGCTTCCATTTCAAGAGTTGAATTTCCTACCAGTAGGAGATTTTTTTCATTTGAGACAGTAACTAAAAATTTAAATTATCTTTTCCACAAATTTGAAGAAAATATCTACTTCTATGGAGGCCTTTTAAGCTAACCTTGAAAGTCTTGCAGATGAATAGGAAATCTGCTCCAGAAAATAGTTTTAATATTTAACTGAATTGTAGGTATAACAATGTGAATGATGCCATCAGTGTAAATACCTATGAGGGGAAAAAATCAAACATTATACTTGCTGATAAAATTTTCTAGTTTGAGAGTTACAATAAAATATTCTTTACAGAAATGAGTCAAAAGTCTGAAGACTTGGAGCTGACCTCCAAAACACATTTGGGAGACGCTGGTCCTGTTAAGTTATTTTATGGATCACTTATTTCAAGTGCTTATAGTCATGATTGCAAACACACACGTGAGCAGCATTTGGGTTAAACAGAGGCTTTCTGCCAGCGCCATCCTTAGCATGGTGCACTGTTGAAGAACAGTGTTCAAAATGGCATAAACTGCACAGGAGAAGCAAAGGTGTTGGAATAACCACTTTGAGCTGTCCCAGTAACTGATTGTGTTGCATGAGTAGGGTGTGTTCAGTGTAAAATAAACAAAGGTTATTTTAACCTATCATATCATTAAAAATGTCTGGTTTCCTCTTCAGGCTCCGAACTCAGGCTTAACCAATTAATTCCAAGGTCCTTTATTCACTTCCATGTTGTTCCAGTGCCTCTTTCAAATTCTCTGTTTGTGAAGGTATCACAATATGGTTGTGATAGGGCAGGAGAGCAATGAAAGAGATTCCTTCAGCATCTGTCCCTTGAGCTACACTGTCAGAATTCTCACCCCCAGCAGCACCCGCTGAGGGAGCCTTCACATGAAAATGCCCCTGCTGAGAGGCCTCCTTCTGTAGGTCATCAAATTAAAGTCATTATCCCAGAACAGGGAGAATACAATGATTTGCACATCTATGAGGGGATTGGAGGAGAATGCTAAAGAGCTTTGCATGTATTAAGCAGGTAAGCTGCACAGCCCTGTGGGTATTGTTCTCCGCTCACAGTAGTGCAAATTTTGATGTGGGAGGATTGAGTGGATTGAACCTGGGGCCAAATCCTGCAGATACATAGTTGCTTACAGTTGTAGTGAGGTTCCTACTTGCAATACCATTGGATACCTAACTTCTCTTGATAGGGGTGAATATTCATGCTATGGCCTTTTCTGAATCTGTTATGTAAAATTAGGGCCTTGGGTGATCCTGTGGAGATCTGAAAGAACCTAAAGAATTTTTAATTTTAGTTTGTCCTGTCCAAGATGAGCTGCAGGTTGTGTGTGTTGTGTCTCTTCCTGTGCTTTGGGATTTGCCCCGCTCCTTAAATTTGACGTTTGAAGTACCTGGCCTGTCATAAGGCATTGCCCACTTATTCCTGTTGGGTACCAATTGCAAATGGTTTGTGCACTCTTGAATTGGGAGTGAGCTTTTTTTATTACATTCTCCATTGACTTAGAGAAGTGCTGTGTTTTTTCTTCTTCATCCAACTGCCTTGTTGGGGACAAGACTTAGGCTGTGCAGATTATTCATAGAATCATAGAATGGTTTGGATTGGAAGGGACCTCAAAGATCATCTAGTTCCAATCCCCCTGCCTTCAGCAGGGACACCCTCCACTAGATCAGGTTGCTCAAAGCCTCATCCAGCCTGGCCTTAAACACTTCCAGGGAGGGGGCATCAACAACTTCCTTGGGCAACCTGTTCTAGTGTCTGACCACTTTTTCTTCTTGCCATCTTTGAATCCCTTCAGGTGTTCCCCAAAGCTGTAACTTGCTCATAAGTGTAAGGAGATGTTTGCTTGTGTTTGCCTTCTCTCTTCCAGCACTTCTGGAAGTTACAGGTCGTCTTTCCCAAATAAAGCTTCTGTGTTACTTGTAAATACTACAGATGTTGCTTTGGGCCTCACATGGTAGAAGATTTCGAGTCTTCAGCTTACTAAACAAGTCACTTTCAGAATAAGTTGAATAAATACGTCTTACCCTGTGTCATGAAAGGGCAACTAAGTGATCCGTAGCTTGGCTGTCAGTTGTCCACCCTTGCAGTCAGTTTTGGTGTTCACATGGGAGGCTATCTTTCTGCAGAGATAAAAGCCTTGAAAGTCTAGCAGGTATCATAACTGCAGGTTTCTGCTTCTGAAGACTTTTACTGTCATTTCTTTGCTCTGGAGGCATGGAGGAAATGTATATTTGGAAATTTTTGTTTCCCTTATCTAGAAATTTCCAGGTAATGGGGCTTTATATTTTACAGACCAGAAATAAGTGGTGAGGTATGAAATGGTGTATTACTGGCATTAAGTGAATCACATGATGTGTTTCATTAACAGCTTTAATAGCTGTTAAATTACTTTTCATTTTTATCCTAATTCAGATGTAGTTTCTTGTAATATAGAGCCGTAGTCCCTGTTAGCGGGACTTACAGGGATCCCTCTGGGAAGGATTCTCAGTTCTTTTAAGCTGTGCCACTGACTACTGATTTATATGGGAAGATACCTTCTACTTCAGCGGTTGGTGGGGTTTTTTTTCTTACTAATTATTCTTCTCAGATGAACCTTCATGCCTTCAGCTTTTCTGAAAACAGTCTTTATTTGAATGTAGAAATACAGGTTTAACTACATTATTTTCACTCTCGTATTGAAAAACCTCAGCTCAATTTCACAAGGTATGTATTCAAAGAATTGGGCTTTCAGTGTTCTTGGCTTACTCTGCTATCATCTGTATTGCATATGGCAATATGAGTTCCTGGCTGGATGAGAAAATATGGATAATAGTCGTCGAAGGCCCATACAGCTTTGTAAGACCTGTCTGCTCTTGCTGCAAGGGAGGCCAACAGACTCTCCAGGGCTGCATCAGGAACAGCATCGCATCACCTCAAGGTCTAGGGTGTGATCTTTCTCATCAGCACTGGGGAGGCCACATCTGGAGGGCTGGGTCCAGTCCTGGGCTCCCTGGTACAAGAGGGACATGGACATACTGGAGCGAGTTTAGTGAAGAGCCATGAAGGTGCTGAAGGGCTTGGAGCATGTGACGTGTGAGCTATGTGGAGAGGCTGAGAGCTAATACTCTTCAGCCTGGAGAAGAGAAGGTTCTGGGACATCTTACCCATGTATATAAATACTTGGGGGGTGGGACACAAAGAGGTAGCCAGGCTCTTCTTGGTGGTGTGCAGACAGGCCAAGAGGCAAGGTGCCCAAACTGAAATGCAGGAAATTCCATTTAAACATAAGGGGGGGAAAAAATAATCCCAGGTAAGACACTGGAGCAGGTTGCCCAGAGAGGTTGTAGTGTCTATGTCCTTGGAGGTACTCCAAACTGGAGATAGCCCTGAGCAACCTGCTGGCTGACCCTGTTCTGAGTAGGGAGCTGGACCGGAGGAGGTCCCCCAGCCCTCCTTCCAGCCTCATCTGTTCTGTCATTCTGTGTAGCAGGGGAGAATGGTTAATAGAGATAATTTATCTGAGGTGAATTCGTGTAAGGCCAGCACAGAGTGTAGTGCTCAGAGGAGGAATCTGGACGGCAGTAAAGCTGGAATGCAGCTGTGGTAAATGACGGCTGGAGAGGAAGGGGACAACACTGACGAGCCACTGGTGTGGTTGCCAGAGGTAAAGGAGCTCCTGTTAATACAGAAGGCTATCTTGGAAAAGTAAAACTTCTTACTGCAAAGGTCGGAGGGCTGGCAGCAGGGAGGGCTGTGGCCTCTGCTCAGGGGGGCCTAAAGTACTGCGGGAACTTGCTGTCCTCTCCCTGGTGTTTCTTTTCTCTCCCTTGTCAGTTGATCCAAGGTTTATCTCTTAAACTTCAGAAACGTTGACCATCAGCTGAAACTTGGAGTGAGTTTTTTCACACTGATAATAGTTTATTGAATAGATGCTGATTGCTCAGCTGTTGCTTTTAAGACCTACTGGAGTAACTGGAACTGTGGTTCCCTCTGGGCAATTTGTACTGCTGCAGGAGCAGTAATGTGCTCCAAGTTTCAGTAACCTTTAACCCAAAGTCTTTGCTACCAAAAGCTTTTCTAATATTATGGGGTGGGTTGCTTGGTTTCTGTAGGGGTGTGCGGTTTGTTGGGGTTAAGTTAAATTGAGAAGTGAGTGTTCTCACCTCAAAAGTTGATACAACTGTACCTTTTTCATTTTCTTTCTGAAACACTACATGCTTACATTGGGTGCTGTCTTTGTGATCTCGAGTCATACTGAGCCACAGCCACAGAAGACTGATGTCTTCTCTGCATATAGTCACGGCTGTAAAGTCCTGTCTGAAAAACAGATCTCAAGGGTGCTTTCCAGCTCACTTCTCCAAGATGTTCGCCTGGGGTTGACAACTGAAGGCATCTTTTAGGAACAAGAACTCTTTGGTCCCTAAATTATTTAGCAAACTTCAGAGTTTGTCTGTTACAGCTAATTGAGGGCTGACTTTCAGCTGGGGCATCTCTATCTTGTTAATGATGGTTCATCATGTGGAATATCTGTTATCCTCTATTTGCCCTCTATAGATGATGCCACATTAAAAAAAAAAAAAAAAAAAAAAGTTGCTAAATTCCTAATTCCTTGGGTTTGAGTTTGCTTATTTGGCAGCCATCAGCCACGGCAAAGTGAAGTCAAGCTGCTTCCCCTGGAAGCTCCGATTTAGAGGCAAGCAGTGCCCATGCCACTCCACCCTCGGCGTGCGGGCTGGTGCTGGAACAGTGCTGGTGGGAAAAGGACAAGACAACTTTCCTTAAGGGCTTGGAGTTCAAGGACAGCTGCTGTCTCCTGCAGCCCTCGCCTGACGGCGTTTGTTGTGGGTGAGATGTGGCTGCTAAAATTTACTGGAGCTGTTCTGGTGTGCTCCGGTTGTGTCTTGTGATGGTTAAAGAACCTGTTGTTAACAGCAGCGGGAAGAGCGAATGGGGAGGCAAGAGCAGAAAGGTTCCTCGGGGCTGGAGGAGAAGTTCTCAGTGCAGTGTGGGAGAGAGGAGACCTCCGCCGGGAAGAGCTGGTTTCAGGTGAGGACAGGATCAGGGCAGGGAATGCTGCGCAGGTGGAGAAGAAAAGAGGGATGGAGAAAATGTGCGGG
>NW_010308865.1:0-4683 GCF_000700745.2 Antrostomus carolinensis
GACTGGATGATGTCCTGAGGTCCCTTCCAACTCCAGAATTTGACCATAATTCTACTCACAATCATGTATTTTATAACATGGCACTATTTCATATTGTCATAGAATCCCAGACTGGTTTGGGTTGGAAAGAACCTTAAAGCTCATCCAGTTCCAACCCCCCTGCCATCAACAGGGACACCTTCCACTAGACCAGGTTGCTCAAAGCCTCATCCAACCTGGCCTTCAACACTTCCAGGGAGTGTTTAAGTGTGACCTTTTATTCATGACCTTTTATTCATGACCAATTTTCCCCTTGAGATCCTACACACAAGGAACTGATCCAGGGATGAAGAGAACCAAAATCTGGGAGAGAGTGTAGAGGGAGGATCATGGGGCAGTTACTGATGTGCCTACACTGCTGTTAGTTCCCTTTTTTTTTCGTGTGGGTGGTTTTGTTTTTTGACACATATGGAAAGTGGGAACATGTTAACCCTGAAGGAAATGGTGATACATTTCCTGACAGAGCTGTTCGGATGGCTGGGCCCATGGCATGGGGAATGACGGCGGGAAGAACCCATGAGTCAGTCTTAGTGGGGGGCAGGGGAAGCACGAGGAGTTACCACCATCGTCCTGGTGATAACCTTCCTCTCTTGTCAAGATGAAAGTCAGTATTTCATTGTATTTCTAAAAATAAAAATACCTCAGAGGTGATCTTTTTTGTATGGCTGCAAACAGAAAGCCCTGTGGTTTTGGACCACAGTGCTCTGTGTTGGAGCAGCAGAAAATTTTCCCTGGCAGTAGCTGGAGTGAAGATCTGCTTTAGAGGACATCAGCTTCTTCTGCTTGCATTTACTCACGTGTTTCAGTTGTCAATTTTTGATTAATAAAATATTTCAGCTCTATCTTTCAGTCTCCCCTTAAAATCCCAATATAGATCTTTCAGTCTCCCCTTAAAACCCCAACATAGACAGTTGTGTTGGCCAAAGATCTTTCAGCCTCTGAGTCTACAACAGCCTAAGCTCAGTTGTAGGTTTCTCTTACAATTTTTGGGGCTACATTTATAAAATCACCGATGCAGATATTGAAGAAATTACAAGTAATAAATGAAACTGTTGAAAACCTCAATGTGCCTTCCACAGAGGTGAAGCCATTGTTGTGCTACTGCAAGTTGTGCCCATGTACGAGGAAGGAGAGAGCCTGTTTGTGGTTTTTGACCTAATTTCCTGGTGAAATGGTAGGAGGAGAGGTGAGATCTTGATGCAGAGAACTGTGTCGCTCATGGCAGGGTTGTTCTGTCCTTAACTAAAGAAGTGTAGGCAATAGTCTGGCAGGAGGTTGAACTTCTCTTCTCCTGGTGGGATTGAGGCTTTCTGTGTTTGTCTGGGAATTAGTTTTGCAAAGACATCCCAAAACCATGGTGTGGGGTACATCAGCTCTTCTGAAAGGAAGAGGTGGGTGATGTTTGTGTTGTGTAGTGAACTGGGGGAAATTTGAATTCTGTCGTGACTCAGACTGGTTGAGTTTTTCCCCCCCCTGGTGTCATGGGTCTTAACGCAGAGCTCATGATGAGAACTAACATGTTTTGTGTCCTGGAGGATTTGGAGATATCTAGTCTGTAATTTTTAAACTTTAAAAGTGAACTAATGTGGCTCCTTTTTGCTTGTCAGGAGCAAAAATGGGTATTTTTTTGTTTGTTTGTTTCTTTGTCAGACCTCGGTTTCTATAGGGAGTGTGGAGTTGCTGAATACCACATGGAAATTGGGAAGCTGTGATGCACGTTCATCCAGACACTCCTTCCAACTGTTATTTTCTGCAATCCTGTCAAGTGGTGGTTTCTGATTACGGTTTTGTCATGCCTGTCACTTTTATCTCTATATACCACTTAAATGGCAAGTTTCTTGCATTTTATTGCCTTCCCTTTCTTTGTATGGTTATGTTGACTCGAGATAATCATCTTTCCTTCTTTTCTTCTCCTTTTTTTCCTTTGCCCCTAGTGACCCTCTGCCTCTAAAGGAAATTTTTTTCCATAATACCCACTTTGAGCATCCAGAGAGTTTCCAGCTGCTCACAACTTACAAACCAGCAACTCAAACACAAAAAAACACTCAAATGGTTTTGCAGGGATCAATTCTGGACAGTTGGTTTATCCATGGGAGCTCTTTTGTAGAACATTGCAGGTGTTCTGTCGTCTCATATAGTTACTATAATCTTGTCTTTTCAGGATATTTTATGTCGAGGCTGGTGGCAAGGTCTCTTCAAAAAGCTTTTGCTAAAAGCAAGCAGCAAGAAAGAGTTTAGGGAAGTGTGAGTGCAAGAGGAGGTGAAGGCTGAAGGCTGAGGCTGAGGGGTTTGCTTGCTTAAATAAAACATGTTGGGTTTAAAATTATTTTAATATGTTACATGTTGAATTGTTCAGTTGAATTAAAAGGTGACGGAAGCATCATGAAACTGAAATGTAGAGTTACATAAAAACACTGTTAATGGAAGGTTGAGACTTGCAATTTGTATTAGATAAAACTACTTTTTAATTTTTTTTCATCTCCATTCTGAGTATTTTTAAGTCTAATAATTCCTACTCATTCTTATGTTTATATATATTATATAACATAAGCCATAGAAGATGCTGCATTTTACACTGTCCCCTCCTGTCTTTCCCCTCCATCATGTGCTTTACAGCCTCATTCATCCAGTGGTTTGCTCTGGTAAATGAGATGTGTTTAAAACACACGTTGTATCTCTGCAGTTAATAAAATCTCTCCAAAAGGTGACAATCTTGGGTGATTTCTGTCCACCTGAGAAAGAACTGATGCACTTAAGGGCACTGCAGCAAACCTTTGGGATGGGCTTCAAATTTAGCTTAAGAGCTTGTACCCATTCAACTTACTCTAACTACAAGTAAGTTCTTTGCTTAACCAGTCATTCAAAAAAAATATCCTTAATATTCTCAGCAGTGGGTAGGTTGGTTGTGCTTTTTGAAGGGGGGAAAAAGAAAACAACAAAAACAACAAAAAATTGAAATTACAATTTCAGCTTTGCATATATTAAATACTTCGTGGTGCTTGTACTTACTTGCACTTGTACTTACTAAATACTTACTAAAAAGCAAGTACAAGTGGTTTATTTTGTAGAACCACAGATTTTTGGTACACCAAGCCCAGTTTCTGTACCAGATGATGCAATTTGTGTCTCCAGTGTTTCATGTTTGCTGTGTTTGATCCACAGACTCTACAGAGGAGAACAATTTACACAAGGATCTACTGACTTCCCTGCTGATTCTGCTCCTGGTCTTCATCATTTTCATTCTGTTGGCCGGCTATTTTTTCAGGTAGGTCTGTGTGGAGCTCTGCATGCAGAACTAGCTCGGTCTTGTTTTGATATGATCTAACAAGGAAGTGAAACGTGGGCTCATGGTGAGGCGAGAGCCTCCATCACAGCATGGTGGAGGGTGCCACGGTGCTGGTGGCTCTCCCTGTGAAGATGAACAGAAAGAGTTTCTCCAGAATTACATGGTTGGTAAAGTTTAGTTTGGGGAAATGCTTGTTACCTTGCCACACAGTTACTCAAATTAACGTGGTGTGTGTATTTCAGGTTCAGAAGACATAGGAAAGCTGTTGTGAACTCTGGGGACAAGAAGATGCCGAATGGGATCTTAGAAGAACAAGGTATGGAGAGATTTTCTTTCCTTCTCCCTGTGAATTTTGTTCATGGAGAGATTTTCTTTCCTTCTTGCTGTGAATTTTGTTCATGGAGAGATTTGCTTTCCTTCTCCCTGTGAATTTTGTCTGTGTACACACACACACACACACACACACACGCGCGCTTGTTTGCTAATTAAGAATTCAGTTATTCAGTTACAGTTTGCTTTTTATTTATAATATATAAGTTAAACTATTTTCTCTTCAATAACAAGCCTTTAAAAAAGCAGAGGTCCATATCTAAGTATGTGTGTGTATATATATATATATAATCTTAACTTTCTGTTGTTGGTTTTAAATAATTTTCACTTTCAGTTGTTTCTTTGTAAATGTTCCTCATGCTCTTTATATATGTTTTCTCAGGAAGCCAGCTGAGGTCCACGTGTCTGGCTCTGTGATCTTTGTATTTAGAGAAAGAATTGCAGTATTTCTTCTTAGAAGGGGAAAAAATAGGTCCTTAAATCTTTGTGAAATGACGGGCTAGTTCCTGAACGTAAAGAGAAACAAGCAAGGGGATGAGACAGGGCAGTCTTGGAAGCCAGCAGCAATAAAATAAAACACTCTCAGGAGTGGAAAATGTTTTCCACTGGATTTTTGAATGTGCTGGGCTTGTTTCTGTGAGTGGGGAGCCCTTTGGGTGGGTGGCTCTGTGGGGCTCAGTTCAAACCTGGCCAACACAGAGGGGCTGTTCCTTTCTTGCTTATGAATTATTTTAGCCACAACAAAGAGAAGAACTTCACGATGAAAAGAGTTAGATCCGCGCTCCGTGCCAGTTCCACGTCACTGCGGATGAGCTGCAGAATGGGTTAACAAAGAGTCAGAGAGAAAGTCGAACCTCTAAATATACCCATCGCCTTCCTGTTGGGTTGGTGCTTGTGCAGAGAGCCCTGGCGAGTGCGGCGTGGAGGTCCTCCAGCGCAGGGTAGTGCCCTTGGGCGATGGATGGTGGTGTGGAGATCCTCCAGCACCAAGTAGTGCCCTTGGGTGATGGATGGTGGTGTGGAGATCC